>NW_025746416.1:0-116521 GCF_021184085.1 Oncorhynchus gorbuscha
TGTAGGCCGTCTCATCGTTGTTGGTAATCAAGCCTACCACTGTTGTGTCGTCCGCAAACTTGATGATTGAGTTGGAGCGTGCGTGGCCACGCAGTCGTGGGTGAACAGGGAGTACAGGAGAGGGCTCAGAACGCACCTTGTGGGGCCCCGTGTTGAGGATCAGCGGGGAGGAGATGATGTTGCCTACCCTCACCACCTGGGGGCGGCCCGTCAGGAAGTCCAGTACCCGGTTGCACAGGGCGGGGTTGAGACCCAGGGTCTCGAGCTTGATGACGAGCTTAGAGGGTACTATGGTGTTGAATGCCGAGCTGTAGTCGATGAACAGCATTCTCACATAGGTATTCCTCTTGTCCAGGTGGGTTAGGGCAGTGTGCAGTGTGGTTGAGATTGCATCGTCTGTGGACCTATTTGGGCGGTAAGCAAATTGGAGTGGGTCTAGGGTGTCAGGTAGGGTGGAGGTGATATGGTCCTTGACTAGTCTCTCAAAGCACTTCATGATGACGGAAGTGAGTGCTACGGGGCGGTAGTCGTTTAGCTCAGTTACCTTAGCTTTCTTGGGAACAGGAACAATGGTGGCCCTCTTGAAGCATGTGGGAACAGCAGACTGGTATAGGGATTGATTGAATATGTCCGTAAACACACCGGCCAGCAGGTCTGCGCATGCTCTGAGGGCGCAGCTGGGGATGCCGTCTGGGCCTGCAGCCTTGCGAGGGTTAACACGTTTAAATGTCTTACTCACCTCGGCTGCAGTGAAGGAGAGACCGCATGTTTTCGTTGCAGGCCGTGTCAGTGGCCTGCAACTGTTCCTAGACCAGTTAATCCACTGTTCCTAGACCAGTTAATCCACTGTTCCTAGACCAGTTAACCCACTGTTCCTAGACCAGTTAATCCACTGTTCCTAGACCAGTTAATCCACTGTTCCTAGACCAGTTAACCCACTGTTCCTAGACCAGTTTACCCACTGTTCCCAGACCAGTTTACCCACTGTTCCCAGACCAGTTTACCCACTGTTCCTAGACCAGTTAACCCACTGTTCCTAGACCAGTTTACCCACTGTTCCTAGACCAGTTTACCCACTGTTCCCAGACCAGTTTACCCACTGTTCCTAGACCAGTTAATCCACTGTTCCTAGACCAGTTTACCCACTGTTCCCAGACCAGTTAATCCACTGTTCCCACACCAGTTTACCCACTGTTCCCAGACCAGTTAATCCACTGTTCCTAGACCAGTTAATCCACTGTTCCCAAACCAGTTTACCCACTGTTCCTAGACCAGTTAACCCACTGTTCCCAGACCAGTTTACCCACTGTTCCCAGACAGGTTATTTCAATTATAATTCACTGTATCACAATTCCAGTGGGTCAGAAGTTTACATACACTAAGTTGACTGCTTTTAAACAGCTTGGAAAATTCTAGAAGATGATGCCATGGCTTTAGAAGCTTCTGATAGGCTAGTTGACATCATTTGAGTCAATTGGAGGTGTACCTGTGGATGTATTTCAAGGCCTACCTTCAAACTCAGTGCCTCTTTGCTTGACATCATGGGAAAATCAAGAGATATCAGCCAAGACCATATAAAACTAATTGTAGACCTCCACAATCTGGTTCATCCTTGGGAGCTATTTCCAAACGCCTGAAGGTACCACGTTCATCTGTACAAACAATAGTACGCAAGTATAAACACCATGGGACCACTCAGCCATCACACCGCTCAGGAAGGAGACGCGTTCGGTCTCCTAGAGATTAATGTACTTTGGCGCAAAACGTGCAAATCAATCTCAGGACAACAGTAAAGGACCTTGTGAAGATACTGGAGGAAACAGGTACAAAAGTATCTACATCCACAATAAAACGAGTCCTATATCGACATAACCTGAAAGGCCACTCAGCATGGAAGAATCCACTGCTCCAAAACAGCCATAAAAAACCTAGACTGGTTTGCAACTGCACATGGGGACAAAGATCATACTTTTTGGAGAAATGTCCTCTGGTCTGATGAAACAAAAATATAACTATTGTTTGGCTATAATGATCATTATTATGTTTGGAGAAAAAAGGGGAGGCTTGCAAGCCAAAGAACCCCATCCCAACCGTGACGCACGGGGGTGGCAGCATCATGTTGTGGGGGTGCTTTGCTGCAGGAGGGACTGATGCACTTCACAAAATAGAGGACATCATGAGTAAAGAAAATTATGTGGACATATTGATGCAACATCAGTCAGGAAAGTAAAGCTTGGTCGCAAATGGGTCTTCCAAATGGACAATGACCCCAAGCATACTTCCAAAGTTGTGGCAAAATGGCTTACGGACAACAAATTCAAGGTATTGGAGTGGCCATCACAAAGCCCTGACCTCAATCCCATAGAATATTTGTGGGCTGAACTGAAAAGGCGTCTGCGAGCAAGGAGGCCGACAAACCTGATTCAGTTACACCAGCTCTGTCAGGAGGAATGGGCTGTGACGACCCTCCCACTCTGTCTGCCGTATTCTGTCTTTGTTCTTGTTTTCTTATTAGGATGCCGGTGGGCGGAGTTGAGAGGGTCGTCAGCTACATGGGAAACACCTGGGCCAGGTGTCTCCCAGGATAAATAGACCTCTTCAACATTCATGGAGGAGACTCTCTCCATGCAGACACCTGTTGTAGATTGTGGTGTGGTTCTTGGTGGCCTTTTGTTTGTTTGCTTTGGCACCTTTCAACACCCTGCATTATCACATTCATGCATGCAAAACACTCACTTACACTACGGACTACTGATTACACACACCATTGGATATTTTCCTTAGTTGCTTTAGTTAATAAATATATCTTTTGTTACTCCTTATCTCCACGTTGTCTCCCTTTGTTACGGGCTTTGAGCCGGTTCGTGACAAGTGGGGGCTCGTCCGGGATCTTTGAACTATTGGTTTGGGAGACCGTGGAGGTACGTGTTTGGTTTGAATAGTGTTTGAGTGTGATCGGCCCAGTATTGGTTGCCTTTGTTGTTTGGTTTGTGTGCTGCGTTGGAGAGAGTATAATGGTTAGTTTCCAGGCCCTGCCTAGCCTGAACTCTTGTTCTACTTTCTGTTGGGACGTCAGTCTGAAGTGAGTAATCTGCTGTGTACCTCGGTGGGAGATTTGGGTAGGGTAGTGGAACTTGCTACCCGGAGCTATAGCCTTTTTCCCCTGATAGGTTTAGCGACGTGTTTCATTTTTTTGGAATATGTTGGGCATGGTTAATGTTTGTTATTTTTGTGTGGTGTCTGTGGACTGAGCAGTTGTCTCGGGGCACATCCGTGGCTTGGTGGAATTTGCCAGCATGCTGGGGAGTTCTATTTCCTTGCCAGCGGGCTACAGTGCGTAAATTCCCACCGCAAATCTGCACGAAGACTAGGGTTGAGTTATTGTAGGTTTTGGGGAAGCTCCATATCTCATCTCTCTTCTGTGGTGCTCAGGGTGATTGTCAATTCTCGGGTTGTGTTCTGGTGTGCTCAGCAGAAGGGAAGAGCGAGAATTGTTTTTTGTGTGATTATGGCGTCTTATGTAGATAAGTTCATTCGCTCTCCATCAGAGGAATTGTTAGATTTAGGTACTAAAGAACAGCTGTTGAAGGTCGCGGAACACTACAAGGTTGAGATTAGTGATAAACGTCTAAAGAATTCTATTAGGTTGATATTGAAAGCCAATCTGATGGAGAGTGGTATTCTTGAAGTTACCACCGGGCCAGCCTCTGCTGAGGATTTGTTGTCTCCCCATAACGTTACAATGGCCATTCCATCGGTTAGTCCTAGTAGCCTTCTTTTTGAACAGCAGAAAGAACTGCTTTTGTTACAGCTAGAGCATGATCGTGAGAAGCTAGAGCATGATCGTGAGAAGCTAGAGCATGATCGTGTGAAATATGAAAAGGAATTGGCATTTAAACAAGATATGGAGCGTGCTAAAATCAAGTTGCAACAAGAACGTATAGAGTTGGTTAGGGAAGGAAAGATCTCAGGGGAGAGTTTGTTTTGGGAAGGTGACCCAGATTTACCTAGGGGTAGTTCCGCTTTTGGTCGTGCCCCAGAGACATTTGATATTGTTGGGAACTTGCGGTTATTGCCTCGGTTTAATGAAAGGGACCCCGAGACATTCTTTTCGTTGTTTGAGCGGGTTGCTGACGCTAGGAGTTGGCCTGATTCTGACCGCACTTTAATGTTGCAGTGTGTGCTGACTGGTAAAGCGCAGGAAGCATATTCAGCTCTTAGTGTACACGACAGTGCCAGTTATGATAAAGTTAAAACAGCTGTGTTACAGATTTATGAATTGGTCCCTGAGGCTTACCGCCAACGATTTAGAACTTTAAAAGGGACGATAACCAGACTCATGTTGAGTTTGCGCGACAGTTATCTTTACAGTTTAATCGCTGGTGTTCTGCCTCTGCAGTTGTGACTTTCCAAGGGCTGTGTGATCTGATTATGTTAGAGCAATTTAAGGACACAATTCCTGATCGTATTGCCACTTATATTAATGAACAGAAAGTAAAGAATGTTGCTGAAGCTGCGGTTTTGGCGGACGAGTATGTGTTGACTCACAAAAGTGTCTTTGCAAAACCCCGTATTCGGAAAGAGTGGGGGTGTTCGGATAGATTTGGGCTTCGCTCACCGAGATACTTTGATTCTCGGGCAGAGTTCTATTCAACTAGGGTTGAACCTGACTCCCATGGTAAGGCTGACTTTGGGCAGGAGTGTCACTACTGTCAAGGTTCAGGTCATTGGAAAACGAATGTCCACTTCTCAGGTCAAAGGGTGCTTACGCTAAATCTAAGCCTGCTGCGTTAGCTGCACCTGTTCCACATCAGTTCATTCTTGACTCATTTCCTCAGGCCCAGGAGAATGTGAAAGTCCATATTGATCCAGACTATTTACCTTTCATTACAGAAGGTTTTGTGTCTATGTTAGGAAGTAAAGACCTAGTGCCAGTGAAGATCCTGAGAGACACAGGTGCCTCTGAATCATTTGTGTTGGAGTCTGTGTTACCCTTTTCTGCTGAGACTGATTCGGGGAATAGTGTTCTAATTAGGGGAATAGGTTTGAACACTCTGTCAGTTCCATTGCATAAACTGATGTTGGATTGTGGGCTGGTGAAGGGTGAAGTTGTTGTGGGGTGCGTCCTTCATTGCCTATTGAGGGTATCGACGTTATCCTTGGGAATAACTTAGCAGGTGAGCGGGTATGGCCAGTTGTGTTTCCATCTCTAGTGGTTTCCACTAAGCCGTCATTTGTTGGGATTCCTGATGAGAGTGTACAGAGTTTCCCAGAGGTGTTCTCTGCGTGTGCAGTGACACGTTCTATGAGCCGTGGCGAACTAGTCACTGCGCCGACTAATGATAATAATACAAAGTATGTCACTGTTTTCCCTGTTATCCCGTTATCTGTAACCCGCTCAGATCTAATCAATGCTCAACGGGATGACCCCACGTTGGAAGAGTTGCGTGATCAAATTGTGCCTATAGAACAGTTGGGAGATGTCGCCCATGGCTATTTTCTCCAAGAGGATGTCCTGATGAGAAAGTGGGTGTCTCATGATAGTGTTTTTCTGGGGAGGCAATTAGTCAGGTTGTTGTACCAGTTAAGCTTCGTGAGTTGGTGTTGGAAACTTCTCACAGTGACGTTGCTGGACATATGGGGGTGAGGAAAACCTACAATCGCATATTAAGACATTTCTTTTGGCCTAGATTAAAGAGGGATGTTTCTGATTTTATCAAAACTTGTCACACCTGTCAATTAACTGGTAAGCCTAATCAAGCTATTAAACCAGTACCATTGTTTCCTATTCCTGTACTCAGCCAACCTTTTGAGTATCTAATTATTGACTGTGTGGGTCCTCTGCCTCATTCTAAAAAGGGTAGCAGTTACCTGTTCACTGTGATGTGTCAGACCACTAGGTTTCCTGCTGCCTATCCTCTCCGATCTATCACGACTAAATCGGTGTTAAAAGCTTTGACTCAGTTTCTCTCATTGTTTGGAATCCCTAAGGTCATTCAGAGTGATCAAGGATCTAATTTTACCTCTAATCTGTTTGGTCAGGTTCTTCAACAGCTTCATATTAAACACAATGTGTCTAGCGCCTATCACGCGCAAAGTCAAGGAGCACTGGAACGTTTCCATCAAACACTTAAGTCTTTGTTGAGAGCTTATTGTACTGAGATGGATAAGGATTGGGAGGAGGGGTTGCCTTGGTTACTGTTAGCCGCTAGGGAAGTTTCACAGGAGAGCACAGGTTTCAGTCCAAATGACCTTGTGTTTGGACATAGGGTGCGTGGACTTTTATCTGTTCTCCAGGATGACTGGAAGTCTCCCGAGCCTCCTCAGTCCCTGTGTTCGTATGTGTGTGATTTCCGGCGACGGCTGTATGCCGCTGGTGAAATGGCTAAAGAGAAGTTATCATCTTCACAGGATAGGATGAAGGGCATATTTGATCGCCGAACTGAGCCTCGTCACTTTAGTCCAGGTGACCAGGTTCTTGCTCTGCTGCCAATTGTTGGTTCTCCTTTTCAAGCCAAGTTTCAAGGTCCATATACAGTGGTGCGCCAGTACACTGAGCAAAATTATCTAGTTGCCACTCCAGAACGGAGGAAAGCACACCAGCTGTGCCATGTAAATCTGTTAAAACCCTATTATGCACGTTCCTCTGAGACTGGACAGTGGGATTCTACAGAGGACGGTAAACCTGTTCTTTTGGCTGATACCGTTGTTTCCTTGGGTTCTTGTCGTGCTAGATCTGTGCATGAGGAGGAAGATGTTCCTGGTCCTGACGATTGTATATTGCAGGGTAGATTGAAAAATTCAGAAACACTGGATATTTTAGACAGTCTTCTCACTCACCTACCTGTTGATGAGCGGAAAGAGATGGTTGGTCTGATTCAGAGATTTCCAGGTTTATTTTCTGATACACCTACACGTACAAACTTAATAGAACATGATATTGACATTGGAGGTGCTGACCCCATTCGTCAGCGGTTCTATAGAGTTTCTTCAGAGAAACTACGTTGTCTGGATGCTGAGGTCAAGTACATGCTGGAGAGTAAGATAGCAGAGCCTTCTTTCTCCAGTTGGGCTTCTCCTGTATCTTGGTCAGTAAACCGGATGGAACAAACCGTTTTTGTACGGACTACCGTAAGGTAAACAGTGTCACAAAGCCAGATTCATTTCCTCTTCCTCGGATGGAGGACTGTGTTGATCAAGTCGGTGCAGCTAAGTTTGTGAGCAAATTTGACCTGTTAAAAGGCTATTGGCAGGTGCCACTGACGAGTAGGGCACGTGAAATCTCTGCCTTTATTACACCCTTTGGTCTGTACTCGTATTCAGTTATGAGTTTCGGTCTGCGCAATGCACCTGCCACTTTTCAGCGACTTATGAATAGGGTTGTCGCCGGTCTGACCGGGTGCGCTGTTTATTTGGACGATGTAGTGATCTATGCAGATACTTGGGAAGAACATCTGTCCCGTATTCAAGCCTTGTTTGAACGTCTGGCTGCAGGTCGCCTCACAATCAATCTGGCAAAATGTGAGTTTGCTCAGGCGACCGTTACATACCTTGGCAAAATTTACTCAACTTATTGTTGGAAGCTTGTGGAAGGCTACCCGAAACATTTGACTTTAAACAATTTAAAGGCAACGCTACCAAATAGTAATTGAGTGTATGTACACTGTTGACCCAACGGGAACGTGATGAAAGAAATAAAATATGATAGAAATCACTCTCTACTATTATTCTGACATTTCACATTCTTAAAATAAAGTGGTGATCCTAACTGACCTAAGACAGGCAATTTTTACTAGGATTAAATGTCAGGAATTGTGAAAAGCGGAGTTTAAATGTATTTGGCTAAGGTGTATGTAAACTTCCGACTTCAATTATACATCTAGTTATTATTATTAATATTATTTAGGTTCTCCTTTTACACAGTTTAAGCTAAAAACGCAGTTTAAACTTTAAAATGTGTAGACTGGTCTGGTCCAGTGTGCTTACATCATTTTTTGGGGATATCTTTATTAATTTTTAAGTTATAATTTTCTGAAACAAAGATTGAACTCTTTAGCCTGAGTGCCAAGTGCAGATCTGGAGAAACATTTACATTTAAGTCATTTAGCAGACGCTCTTATCCAGAGCGACTTACAAACCATTCCAACGGTGAAGCATGGTGTTTTTTTCAGCGGCAGGGACTGGGAGACTAGTCAGCATAAAGGGAAAGGTGAATGCAGTAAAGTAGGTCATCAAATGCAGAGTTGTTGACATCTGTGGAGCTGTCATTCCAGAGTTGTTGTCATTCCAGAGTTGTTGACATCTGTGGAGCTGTCATTCCAGAGTTGTTGACTTTCCAGAGTTGTTGACATCTGTGGAGCTGTCATTCCAGAGTTGTTGACATCTGTGGAGCTGTCATTCCAGAGTTGTTGACATCCGTGGAGCTGTCATTCCAGAGTTGTTGACATTCCAGAGTCGTTGACATCTGTGTAGCTGTCATTCCAGAGTTGTTGACATCTGTGGAGCTGTCATTCCAGAGTTGTTGACATTCCAGAGTTGTTGACATCTGTGGAGTTGTCATTCCAGAGTTGTTGTCATTCCAGAGTTGTTGACATTCCAGAGTTGTTGACATCTGTGGAGTTGTCATTCCAGAGTTGTTGACATCTGTGGAGCTGTCATTCCAGAGTGGTTGACATCTGTGGAGCTGTCATTCCAGAGTTGTTGACATTCCAGAGTCGTTGACATCTGTGTAGCTGTCATTCCAGAGTTGTTGACATCTGTGGAGCTGTCATTCCAGAGTTGTTGACATTCCAGAGTTGTTGACATCTGTGGAGTTGTCATTCCAGAGTTGTTGTCATTCCAGAGTTGTTGACATTCCAGAGTTGTTGACATCTGTGGAGTTGTCATTCCAGAGTTGTTGACATCTGTGGAGCTGTCATTCCAGAGTGGTTGACATCTGTGGAGCTGTCATTCCAGAGTTGTTGACATTCCAGAGTTGTTGACATCTGTGGAGTTGTCATTCCAGAGTTGTTGTCATTCCAGAGTTGTTGACATTCCAGAGTCGTTGACATCTGTGGAGCTGTCATTCCAGAGTGGTTGACATCTGTAGAGCTGTCATTCCAGAGTTGTTGACATTCCAGAGTTGTTGACATTCTAGAGTTGTTGACATCTGTGGAGCTGTCATTCTAGAGTTGTTGACATCTGTGGAGCTGACATTCCAGAGTTGTTGATATTCCAGAGTTGTTTATCTGTGGAGCTGTCATTCCAGAGTTGTTGACATTCCAGAGTTGTTGACAATACAGAGTTATTGACATCTGTGGAGCTGACATTCCAGAGTTATTGACATCTGTGGAGCTGTCATTCCAGAGTTGTTGACATTCCAGAGTTGTTGACATTCTAGAGTTGTTGACATCTGTGGAGCTGTCATTCTAGAGTTGTTGACATCTGTGGAGCTGACATTCCAGAGTTGTTGACATCTGTGGAGCTGACATTCCAGAGTTATTGACATCTGTGGAGCTGACATTCCAGAGTTGTTGACATTCCAGAGTTGTTGTCTTTCCAGAGTTGTTGTCTTTCCAGAGTTGTTGTCTTTCCAGAGTTGTTGTCTTTCCAGAGTTATTGACATCTGTGGAGCTGTCATTCCAGAGTTATTGACATCTGTGGAGCTGACATTCCAGAGTTGTTGTCTTTCCAGAGTTGTTGACATTCCAGAGTTGTTGACATTCCAGAGTTGTTGTCTTTCCAGAGTTGTTGTCATTCCAGAGTTGTTGACATTCCAGAGTTGTTGACATCTGTGGAGTTGTCATTCCAGAGTTGTTGACATCTGTGGAGCTGTCATTCCAGAGTGGTTGACATCTGTGGAGCTGTCATTCCAGAGTTGTTGACATCTGTGGAGTTGTCATTCCAGAGTTGTTGTCATTCCAGAGTTGTTGACATTCCAGAGTCGTTGACATCTGTGGAGCTGTCATTCCAGAGTGGTTGACATCTGTAGAGCTGTCATTCCAGAGTTGTTGATATTCCAGAGTTGTTTATCTGTGGAGCTGTCATTCCAGAGTTGTTGACATTCCAGAGTTGTTGACAATACAGAGTTATTGACATCTGTGGAGCTGTCATTCCAGAGTTGTTGACATTCCAGAGTTGTTGACAATACAGAGTTATTGACATCTGTGGAGCTGACATTCCAGAGTTATTGACATCTGTGGAGCTGTCATTCCAGAGTTGTTGACATTCCAGAGTTGTTGACATTCCAGAGTTGTTGTCTTTCCAGAGTTATTGACGTCTGTGGAGCTGTCATTCCAGAGTTATTGACATCTGTGGAGCTGACATTCCAGAGTTGTTGACATTCCAGAGTTGTTGACATTCCAGAGTTGTTGTCTTTCCAGAGTTGTTGACATTCCAGAGTTGTTGACATTCCAGAGTTGTTGTCTTTCCAGAGTTATTGACATCTGTGGAGCTGTCATTCCAGAGTTGTTGACATCTGTGGAGCTGTCATTCTAGAGTTGTTGACATCTGTGGAGCTGACATTCCAGAGTTATTGACATCTGTGGAGCTGACATTCCAGAGTTGTTGTCTTTCCAGAGTTGTTGACATCTGTGGAGCTGTCATTCCAGAGTTGTTGTCTTTCCAGAGTTGTTGACATCTGTGGAGCTGTCATACCCGAATCAAAAGCCAAACTTAGGGAAAATGTAGACATCGTCCATCATTTGGGAAGATTCAAGGATCAAGACAAGAGACCGAGGACAACCATCATCCGGATCACCAACATATCTACACGGGATCTTCTCTGGAGGCAAGCAAAGAATTGTGAGTTCATCATCAAGCAAATATTGAGGTTGACGGAGGATCTGACCTCAGCAGACAAAGTGACAAGAGAGAAACTGTGGCTGAGGCTGCAGCCTGAAAGGCAGGAAAAACTGCACTTTTTATCAGTGCAAGAGTGAACATCGAGGGGAAATAAACACAGCCAAATCAGAACATTTGAGAGAGAGCCAGAGTCTAACTTGGACAGAACTGGTAGGTCTTTTGAGAGAGAGCCAGAGTCTAACTCGGAGAGAACTGGTAGGCCTTTTGAGAGAGAGCCAGAGTCTAACTCGGAGAGAACTGGTAGGCCTTTTGAGAGAGAGCCAGAGTCTAACTCGGAGAGAACTGGTAGGCCTTTTGAGAGAGAGCCAGAGTCTAACTCGGAGAGAACTGGTAGGCCTTTTGAGAGAGAGCCAGAGTCTAACTCGGACAGAACTGGTAGGCCTTTTGAGAGAGAGCCAGAGTCTAACTCGGAGAGAACTGGTAGGCCTTTTGAGAGAGCCAGAGTCTAACTCGGAGAGAACTGGTAGGCCTTTTGAGAGAGAGCCAGAGTCTAACTCGGAGAGAACTGGTAGGCCTTTTGAGAGAGAGCCAGAGTCTAACTCGGACAGAACTGGTAGGCCTTTTGAGAGAGAGCAAGAGTCTAACTCGGACAGAACTGGTAGGCCTTTACATTGCCTAATTGCCAGGTGATAAGCAGCTTTTTATTTTAAATCATTTACACAAACACTCGAATGAGAAAAGGCTGACCTAAAAACTGGCAAACTCAACACTATAACTACGGGTGAATAACTGCTTACTGTAAAGTCTACACAATGTCTCCCTCATGTGGGAGCAAGAATAATTTGATAACTTTCTGAACAGTACTCCTTACTTTTTTGTTGGAGGGGTTAATGATGGTATGGAATCTGTTAGAGTTACACGCCCCATACAGAACAACATCACCACTCTCCCTGAGGCCATGCCCCATACAGAAAAACAACACCACTCTCCCTGAGGCCATGCCCCATACAGAACAACAACACCACTCTCCCTGAGGCCATGCCCCATGCAGAACAACACCACCACTCTCCCTGAGGCCATGCCCCATACAGAACAACAACACCACTCTCCCTGAGGCCCTACCACATACAGAAAAACAACACCACTCTCCCTGAGGCCATGCCCCATACAGAACAACAACACCACTCTCCCTGAAGCCCTGCCCCATACAGAAAAACAACACCACTCTCCCTGAGGCCGTGCCCCATACAGAACAACACCACCACTCTCCCTGAGGCCAGGCCCCATACAGAACAACACCACTCTCCCTGAGGCCCTGCCCCATACAGAACAACAACACCACTCTCCCTGAGGCCATGCCGCATACAGAACAACACCACCACTCTCCCTGAGGCCCTGCCCCATACAGAACAACAACACCACTCTCCCTGAGGCCATGCCCCATACAAAAACAACAACACCACTCTCCCTGAGGCCCTGCCCTATGCAGAAAAACAACACCACTCTCCCTGAGGCCTTGCCCCATACAGAACAACAACACCACTCTCCCTGAGGCCCTGCCCCATACAGAACAACACCACTCTCCCTGAGGCCCTGCCCAATACAGACAGAACAACACCACTCTCCCTGAGGCCCTGCCCCATACAGAACAACAACACCACTCTCCCTGAGGCCCTGCCCCATACAGAACAACACCACTCTCCCTGAGGCCCTGCCCCATACAGACAGAACAACACCACTCTCCCTGAGGCCCTGCCCATACAGAACAACAACACCACTCTCCCTGAGGCCCTGCCCCATACAGAACAACACCACCACTCTCCCTGAGGCCATGCCCCATACAGAACAACACCATCACTCTCCCTGAGGCCTTGCCCCATACAGAACAACAACACCACTCTCCCTGAGGCCTTGCCCCATACAGAACAACAACACCACTCTCCCTGAGGCCCTGCCCCATACAGAACAACAACACCACTCTCCCTGAGGCCCTGCCCCATACAGAACAACAACACCACTCTCCCTGAGGCCCTGCCCCATACAGAACAACACCACTCTCCCTGAGGCCCTGCCCCATACAGACAGAACAACACCACTCTGCCTGAGGCCCTGCCCCATACAGAACAACAACACCACTCTCCCTGAGGCCCTGCCCCATACAGAACAACAACACCACTCTCCCTGAGGCCCTGCCCCATACAGAACAACACCACCACTCTCCCTGAGGCCCTGCCCCATACAGAAAAACAACACCACTCTCCCTGAGGCCATGCCCCATACAGAACAACAACACCACTCTCCCTGAGGCCCTGCCCTATGTAGAAAAACAACACCACTCTCCCTGAGGCCATGCCCCATACAGAACAACAACACCACTCTCCCTGAGGCCTTGCCCCATACAGAACAACAACACCACTCTCCCTGAGGCCATGCCCAATACAGACAGAACAACACCACTCTCCCTGAGGCCCTGCCCCATACAGAACAACAACACCACTCTCCCTGAGGCCCTGCCCCATACAGAACAACACCACCACTCTCCCTGAGGCCTTGCCACATACAGAACAACAACACCACACTCCCTGAGGCCCTGCCCCATACAGACAGAACAACACCACTCTCCCTGAGGCCCTGCCCCATACAGAACAACAACACCACTCTCCCTGAGGCCCTGCCCCATACAGACAGAACAACACCACTCTGCCTGAGGCCCTGCCCCATACAGAACAACAACACCACTCTCCCTGAGGCCCTGCCCCATACAGAACAACAACACCACTCTCCCTGAGGCCCTGCCCCATACAGAACAACACCACCACTCTCCCTGAGGCCCTGCCCCATACAGAACAACACCACCACTCTCCCTGAGGCCCTGCCCCATTCAGAACAACAACACCACTCTCCCTGAGGCCATGCCCCATACAGAACAACACCACCACTCTCCCTGAGGCTTTGCCCCATACAGAACAACAACACCACTCTCCCTGAGGCCCTGCCCCATACAGACAGAACAACACCACTCTCCCTGAGGCCGTGCCCCATACAGAACAACACCACCACTCTCCCTGAGGCCATGCCCCATACAGAACAACAACACCACTCTCCCTGAGGCCCTGCTCCATACAGAACAACAACACCACTCTCCCTGAGGCCCTGCCCCATACAGAACAACACCACTCTCCCTGAGGCCCTGCCCCACACAGAACAACACCACCACTCTCCCTGAGGCCCTGCCCCATACAGAAAAACAACACCACTCTCCCTGAGGCCCTGCCCCATACAGAACAACACCACCACTCTCCCTGAGGCCTTGCCCCATACAGAACAACAACACCACTCTCCCTGAGGCCCTGCCCCATACAGACAGAACAACACCACTCTGCCTGAGGCCCTGCCCCATACAGAAAAACAACACCACTCTCCCTGAGGCCATGCCCCATACAGAACAACAACACCACTCTCCCTGAGGCCCTGCCCTATGCAGAAAAACAACACCACTCTCCCTGAGGCCCTGCCCCATACAGAACAACAACACCACTCTCCCTGAGGCCTTGCCCCATACAGAACAACAACACCACTCTCCCTGAGGCCCTGACCAATACAGACAGAACAACACCACTCTCCCTGAGGCCCTGCCCCATACAGAACAACAACACCACTCTCCCTGAGGCCCTGCCCCATACAGACAGAACAACACCACTCTCCCTGAGGCCCTGCCCCATACAGAACAACAACACCACTCTCCCTGAGGCCCTGCCCCATACAGAACAACAACACCACTCTCCCTGAGGCCCTGCCCCACACAGAACAACACCACCACTCTCCCTGAGGCCCTGCCCCATACAGAAAAACAACACCACTCTCCCTGAGGCCCTGCCCCATACAGAACAACACCACCACTCTCCCTGAGGCCTTGCCCCATACAGAACAACAACACCACTCTCCCTGAGGCCCTGCCCCATACAGACAGAACAACACCACTCTGCCTGAGGCCCTGCCCCATACAGAACAACAACACCACTCTCCCTGAGGCCCTGCCCCATACAGAACAACAACACCACTCTCCCTGAGGCCCTGCCCCATACAGAACAACACCACCACTCTCCCTGAGGCCTTGCCCCATACAGAACAACACCACCACTCTCCCTGAGGCCTTGCCCCATACAGAACAACAACACCACTCTCCCTGAGGCCCTGCCCAATACAGACAGAACAACACCACTCTCCCTGAGGCCCTGCCCCATACAGAACAACAACACCACTCTCCCTGAGGCCCTGCCCCATACAGAACAACACCACTCTCCCTGAGGCCCTGCCCCATACAGACATAACAACACCACTCTCCCTGAGGCCCTGCCCCATACAGAACAACAACACCACTCTCCCCGAGGCCCTGCCCCATGCAGAACAACAACACCACTCTCCCTGAGGCCCTGCCCCATACAGAACAACACCACCACTCTCCCTGAGGCCCTGCCCCATACCGAACAACAACACCACTCTCCCTGAGGCCATGCCCCATACAGAACAACACCACCACTCTCCCTGAGGCCATGCCCCATACAGAACAACAACACCACTCTCCCTGAGGCCCTGCCAAATACAGACAGAACAACACCACTCTCCCTGAGGCCCTGCCCCATACAGAAAAACAACACCACTCTCCCTGAGGCCCTGCCCCATACAGAACAACAACACCACTCTCCCTGAGGCCCTGCCCTATGCAGAAAAACAACACCACTCTCCCTGAGGCCCTGCCCCATACAGACAGAACAACACCACTCACCACTCTCCTTCAGTAGCTCAGTTGGTAGAGCATGGCGCTTGTAACGCCAGGGTAGTGGGTTTGATTCCCGGGACCACCCATACGTAGAATGTATGCACACATGACTGTAAGTCGCTTTGGATAAAAGCGTCTGCTAAATGGCATATATTATATTATTATATATTATTTATTACTCGCTGAGGCCCTGCCCCATACAGAAAAACAACACCACTATCCCTGAGGCCCTGCCCCATACAGAACAACACCACTATCCCTGAGGCCCTGCCCCATACAGACATAACAACACCACTCTCCCTGAGGCCCTGCCCCATACAGAACAACAACACCACTCTCCCTGAGGCCCTGCCCCATACAGAACAACAACACCACTCTCCCTGAGGCCCTGCCCCATACAGAACAACACCACCACTCTCCCTGACTCCCTGCCCCATACAAAACAACACCACCACTCTCCCTGAGGCCATGCCCCATACAAAACAACAACGCCACTCTCCCTGAGGACCTGCCAAATACAGACAGAACAACACCACTCTCCCTGAGGCCCTGCCCCATACAGAAAAACAACACCACTCTCCCTGAGGCCCTGCCCTATGCAGAAAAACAACACCACTCTCCCTGAGGCCATGCCCCATACAGAACAACAACACCACTCTCCCTGAGGCCTTGCCCCATACAGAACAACAACACCACTCTCCCTGAGGCCATGCCCCATACATAACAACACCACCACTCTCCCTGAGGCCCTGCCCCATACCGAACAACAACACCACTCTCCCTGAGGCCATGCCCCATACAGAACAACACCACCACTCTCCCTGAGGCCATGCCCCATACAGAACAACAACACCACTCTCCCTGAGGCCCTGCCAAATACAGACAGAACAACACCACTCTCCCTGAGGCCCTGCCCCATACAGAAAAACAACACCACTCTCCCTGAGGCCCTGCCCCATACAGACCAACACCACCACTCTCCCTGAGGCCCTGCCCCATACAGAACAACAACACCACTCTCCCTGAGGCCCTGCCCTATGCAGAAAAACAACACCACTCTCCCTGAGGCCCTGCCCCATACAGACAGAACAACACCACTCTCCCTGAGGCCCTGCCCCATACAGAACAACACCACCACTCTCCCTGAGGCCCTGCCCCATACAGACAGAACAACACCACTCTCCCTGAGGCCCTGCCCCATACAGAACAACAACACTACTATCCCTGAGGCCCTGCCCCATACAGAACAACACCACTATCCCTGAGGCCCTGCCCCATACAGACAGAACAACACCACTCTCCCTGAGGCCCTGCCCCATACAGAACAACAACACCACTCTCCCTGAGGCCCTGCCCCATACAGAACAACAACACCACTCTCCCTGAGGCCCTGCCCCATACAGAACAACACCACCACTCTCCCTGACTCCCTGCCCCATACAGAACAACACCACCACTCTCCCTGAGGCCATGCCCTATACAAAACAACAACGCCACTCTCCCTGAGGACCTGATATATTCTACGAGTCTCAGTCCCCTTTATATACACTAACAACATAGTAATAATAATATAATATATGCCATTTAGCAGACGCTTTTATGCAAAGCGACTTACAGTCATGTGTGCATACATTCTACGTATGGGTGGTCCCGGGGATCGAACCCACTACCCTGGCGTTACAAGCGCCATGCTCTACCAACTGAGCTACAGAAGGACCACAAGTGATATATTCTATGAGTCTCAGTCCTCTTTATTTAAATACAATCACAACATAGTGATATATTCTATGAGTCTCAGTCCTCTTTATTTAAATACAATCACAACATAGTGATATATTCTACGAGTCTCAGTCCCCTTTATATACACTAACAACATAGTGATATATTCTATGAGTCTCAGTCCTCTTTATTTAAATACAATCACAACATAGTGATATATTCTATGAGTCTCAGTCCTCTTTATTTAAATACAATCACAACATAGTGATATATTCTACGAGTCTCAGTCCCCTTTATATACACTAACAACATAGTGATATATTCTATGAGTCTCAGTCCTCTTTATTTAAATACAATCACAACATAGTGATATATTCTACGAGTCTCAGTCCCCTTTATATACACTAACAACATAGTGATATATTCTATGAGTCTCAGTCCTCTTTATATACACTAACAACATAGTGATATTGTCTATGAGTCTCAGTCCTCTTTATTTAAATACAATCACAACATAGTGATATATTCTACGAGTCTCAGTCCCCTTTATATACACTAACAACATAGTGATATATTCTACGAGTCTCAGTCCCCTTTATATACACTAACAACATAGTGATATATTCTATGAGTCTCAGTCCTCTTTATATACACTAACAACATAGTGATATTGTCTACGAGGCTCAGTTTTTACGTGTAAAAGCTTGGGGGGAATTTAGTAGTCTAGACGTACTCCAACGTCACACAACAGCCATGAGCGTTTCCAGGGCAATGATGGCATCCACCAGCTGGAGAGCAGCCTTCTCCTGTGAAAACAACCTGAATTCTCTGTGATGTCACTCATGCAGATCAGGATGCACTGCTAGAGCAGTGATTGGTTCCTGGTCTAAACCTTCCCTGAGGTGATTGGTTGAGTGACGTGATCTTTACAATGAGCTTCAGCCCGCAGGATGGGAGTAGAGTTTTTTTTTTCTATATTCTGTTACTGAAACCTGTACAATCTCTGAAATGGTTTTGAATAAAAAATATACAATCTTAAATGACTGATCTTGTCTAAAGAAGACATTTCAAATATAGGTAATAAATAAATGAAACATCTTTACTAGGTACAGTTGTTTCTTATTTCTACAACAAAATCTGGAAAACTAGAGCTCAAGGCATGTGGGGAATAGGCAAATCAGAACCATTTCAATTGGTCAGTTTCCTCTGAGTCAACTACAGTACAAATCAATAGATGATTTGGGGACAGTTATTGTAGATCCCTTGTGGGGTTTTGAAGTGAACCTGTGGAGATAAATGTCTCAAAACCAAGATAGAGGTTTGACATTGGATAAATAATATCCATATCAATTTATTTTGTGTCTATACTCAGTTTCGCCACAAGATGACAGCGTTGCTTATTGAGATCATCTACAACAGGGGACTCCAACCTTTTCGAAATGGAGCTTCTCCGGAGCTGCTCATTTATTTAACTTTCAAATAGGTATGTTGTTTTCTTCCCTGCAACACTTCCCAAGGACTTTGCAGTAAAATAGACATGTTTTATGTCAATGTACCTGTTGCAATGGTTCATACATTTCAGAAAGTACCCCTTGACCTATTCCACATTTTGTAGTATTATAGCCTGAACTCAAAATGGATCAAATGAAATGTCTTATCTCACCCATCGAATACCCCATAATGACATCACAATAACACATCATGACATCACAATACACCATCATGACATCACAATACCCCATCATGACATCACAATACCCCATCATGACATTAAAAACAATTATTTTACCAGGCAAGTCAGTTAAGAACAAATTCTTATTTTCAATGACGGCCTAGGAACAGTGGGTTAACTGCCTGTTCAGGGACAGAACGACAGATTTGTACCTTGTCAGCTCGGGGATTTGAACTTGCAACCTTTCGGTTACTAGTCTAACACTCTAACCACTAGGCTACCCTGCCGCCCACAATACCTCATCATGACATCACAATACCCCATAATTACAAAGAGAAAACATGTTTTAGACATTTTTGCACATTTATTGAAAATTAAAGACAGAAATATCTCATTTACATAAGTATTCACACTCCTGAGTCAACATTTGGCATCTATTACAGCTCAAATCAAATCAAATTTTATTGGTCACATCAACATGGTTAGCAGATGATAATGTGAGTGTAGCGAAATGCTTCTAGTTCTGACAGTGCAGCAATATCTAACAGTTCCACAAAAAATACCTAATACACACAAATCTTAGTAAAGGGATGGAAAAAAATATGTACATATATGTATATATATATATGGATGGGCCACGACTGACCGGCATAGACATGATGGTATAGAATACAGTATACACAGATGTGAGTCTTTCTGAGCTTTGCTCCCCTGGATTGTACACTATTTTAACATTATTATATTTTTTTAATCTTCAATCTCTGTCAAGTTGGTTCCTGATCATTGCTGGACAGCCATTTAAGTCTTGCCATAGATTTTCAAGTTGATTTAAGTCAAAACTGTAAGTAGGCCACTCAGGAACAATAACTCCAGTGTGTTTTAGGTTATTGTATCACGACTCAGGATATGACCCAGATACACAAGAGACAGATAGTACACGGGGCTCCAGGATACGCTGGAGAACCATATTGTCCTGCTAAAAAGGTGAATTTGTCTCCCTGTGTCTGTTTGAAGGCAGACTGAACCAGGTTTTCCTCTAGGATTTTGCCTGTACTTAGCTAAATTCCATCCAATCCCCCGTGTCACCTTGGAAAGTGGCAGAGCTACAGCTCTGTTTGTCACATTGAGATACACCATGGGCTGCATCTCAATCCCCAGTGTGAAAGTGGCAGAGCTACAGCTCTGTTTGTCACGTTGAGATACACCATGCATCTCAATCCCCAGTGTCACCTTGGAAAGTGACAGAGCTACAGCTCTGTTTGTCACATTGAGATACACCATGGGCTGCATCTCAATCCACCGTGTCACCTTGGAAAGTGGCAGAACTACAGCTCTGTTTGTCACGTTGAGATACACCATGGGCTGCATCTCAATCCCCCGTGTCACCTTGGAAAGTGGCAGAGCTACAGCTCTGTTTGTCACATTGAGATACACCACGGGCTGCATCTCAATCCCCCGTGTCACCTTGGAAAGTGGCAGAGCTACAGCTCTGTTTGTCACATTGAGATACACCATGGGCTGCATCTCAATCCCCCGTGTGAAAGTGGCAGAGCTACAGCTCTGTTTGTCACGTTGAGATACACCATGGGCTGCATCTCAATCCCCCGTGTGAAAGTGGCAGAGCTACAGCTCTGTTTGTCACGTTGAGATAAACCATGGGCTGCATCTCAATCCCCCGTGTCACCTTGGAAAGTGGCAGAACTACAGCTCTGTTTGTCACGTTGAGATACACCATGGGCTGCATCTCAATCCCCCGTGTGAAAGTGGCAGAGCTACAGCTCTGTTTGTCACGTTGAGATACACCACGGGCTGCATCTCAATCCCCCGTGTCACCTTGGAAAGTGGCAGAGCTACAGCTCTGTTTGTCACATTGAGATACACCATGGGCTGCATCTCAATCCCCAGTGTGAAAGTGGCAGAGCTACAGCTCTGTTTGTCACGTTGAGATACACCATGCATCTCAATCCCCCGTGTCACCTTGGAAAGTGGCAGAGCTACAGCTCTGTTTGGCGTCACACGAAAACGTCTACACTGTCTGTACTGCCTCGTTAATTACTGTTGTTGTCCCGTTCTCTTGCATAATTCAACAAGTGGGTCAATAGCAGCATACCCTGAGATTGAAAATCAACAGGCTTGGCTCTAGATTATACCTGCCTAAACAAACTTTACATTGTTTGTGAGATCAGACATAATATCACGAGAATTCAAGTGATCATTTTCAGTCTTTTGACACATCACATATGCTTCTACTACTGTTTATTATCTTGCCTAGTCACTTTATCCCTGCCTATTTGTACAGTACTAGTCAAATGTTAGGAAACACCGACTCATTCAAGGGTTTTTCTTTATTTTTACTATTTTATATGTTGTAGAATAATAGTGAAGACATCAAAACTATGTACTAGCACATAAGGAATCATGGAGTAACCAAAAAAGGGTTAAACAAATGAAAATATATTTTATATTTGAGATTCTTCAAATAGCCACCCTTTGCCTTGATGACATCTTCGCAAACTCTTGCCATTCTCTCAACCAGCTTCATGAGGTAGTCACCTGGAATGCATTTCAATTAACAGGTGTGCCTTGTTAAAAGTTCATTTGTGGAATTTCTTTCCTTCTTAATTTGTTTGAACCAATCAGTTGTGTTGTGACATGGTAGGGTGGCATACAGAAGATATCCCTATTTGGTCAAGTTAAAGTCCATAGTATTGCAAGAACAGCTCAAATAAGCAAAGAGAAACAACAGTCCATCGTTACTTTAAGACATGAACGTCAGTCAATCCGGAAAATGACAAGAACGTTGAAAGTTTCTTCTAGTGCAGTCGCCAAAACCATCAAGCTCTATGATGAAACTGTCTCTGAGGAACGCCACAGGAAAGGAAAGGAAGAGAGTTACCTGCAGAGGATAAGTTCATTACAGCCTCAGAAATAGCAGCAAAATAAAGGCTTCACAGTGTTCAAGTAACAGACACATCTCAACATCAACGTTTAGAGGAGACTGAGTGAATCAGGCCTTATTGGTCAAATTGCTGCAAAGAAACCACGACTAATGGACACCAATAAGAAGAGACTTGCTTGGGCCAAGAAACACAAGCAATGGACATTAGACCGGTGGAAATCTGTCCTTTGGTCGAATGAGTACAAATGTGATATTTTTTGGTTCCAACCGCCAAGCCTTTGTGAGAGGCAGAGTAGGTGAATGGATTATGTCCGCTTATGTGGTTCCCAGCGTGAAGCATGGAGGAGGAGGTGTGATGTTGACAAGCACACTTAACCAGCATGGCTACCACAGCATTCTGCAATTCTGCGATCTGGTTTGCGCTTAGTGGGACTATCATTTGTTTTTCAACACAGCTAAATGATGACTATGGAAGGTGCTGCATCAGATGACCTGGACTCCACAATCACCCGACCTCAACCAAATTGAGATGGTTTGGGGTGATTTGGTCTGCACAGTGAAAGAAAAGCAGCCAATAAGTGCTCAGCGTATGTGGGATCATAGGTACACTTGGTTGAACTCCATGGTAAAGGATTCAGTGGTGAGGTCCAACCAACTCCATGGTAAAGGATTCAGTGGTGAGGTCCAACCATGATAAATGATTCAGTGGTGAGGTCCAACCAACTCCATGGTAAACGATTCAGTGGTGAGGTCCAACCACGGTAAAGGATTCAGTGGTGAGGTCCAACCATGATAAAGGATTCAGTGGTGAGGTCCAACCATGATAAAGGATTCAGTGGTGAGGTCCAACCATGATAAAGGATTCAGTGGTGAGGTCCAACCAACTCCATGATAAAGGATTCAGTGGTGAGGTCCAACCATGATAAAGGATTCAGTGGTGAGGTCCAACCATGATAAAGGATTCAGTGGTGAGGTCCAACCATGATAAAGGATTCAGTGGTGAGGTCCAACCAACTCCATTATAAAGGATTCAGTGGTGAGGTCCAACCAACTCCATAATAAAGGATTCAGTGATGAGTGCGCTATGATAAATCGTGTCCATTGGCTTCAAAACACTGGGAGCTGTATTCATGCATATAATATCACCATAATCTGTAACAGAAATATATGTAGACTGAATTATCTTTTTTCTAATATTTTATTAAAGGCCCTATTCCTATATATGATGCCCAACTTAATTCTTAATTCCTTGACTGACTTGTCAACATGCTTTTAAAAGAGATTTTAGTCAAACCAGATGCTTTTTAAAAGAGAGCTTTTAGTCAATCCAGATGCTTTTTAAAAGAGAGCTTTTAGTCAATCCAGATGCTTTTTAAAATAGAGCTTTTAGTCAATCCAGATGCTTTTTAAAAGAGAGATTTTAGTCAAACCAGATGCTTTTTTAAACGAGAGCTTTTAGTCAATCCAGATGCTTTTTAAAAGAGAGCTTTTCATTAATCCAGATGTTTTTTAAAAGAGAGCTTTTAGTCAATCCAGATGCTTTTTAAAAGAGAGCTTTTAGTCAATCCAGATGCTTTTTAAAAGAGAGTTTTTAGTTAATCCAGATGCTTTTTAAAGAGAGCTTTTAGTCAATCCAGATGCTTTTTAAAAGAGAGCTTTTAGTTAATCCAGATGCTTTTTAAAGAGAGCTTTTAGTTAATCCAGATGCTTTTAAAAGAGAGCTTTTAGTCAATCCAGATGCTTTTTAAAAGAGAGCTTTTAGTTAATCCAGATGCTTTTTAAAGAGAGCTTTTAGTCAATCCAGATGCCCATAAATGTATAGGCGGTGACACGATCAATGGGGGCAACATCTAACATACTTATGCACAAATCATCAGCTACATTATTACATGGTTTGGAAAATAACATGTACTTGGTTTTCCCAGCATTTAGTACCAACTTCAGGTCAACCAAGGCTTTCTGCAAGGTAGTAGAAGCAGATTGAAGAGTCAACAGAGCCTGAGCTGCCATAGGGGGCAGTAGTGTATACAACAGTGGCATCTGCTTACCGATGAAAGTTACAGTTTCGTACAGACCAATGCTGTTCATATAAATAGTGAAAAGAACAGGACCAAGAATCGAACCCTGCGGGACACCTTTTGTTGTGTCTAGAAATCTTATTTTAACACCATCAGTAAGTACACACTGTGTTCTGTCTTTTAAATCATTCTCAAACCAGCTACAAGCAGCCCGACCTAAGCCAATTGTAGAGAGTTTCTAATTAAGGTGTGATCCACCCTTGTTGACAATCGTGGACAGGTCAATGAAAAGGGCAGCACAGTGTTTCTTTGTATCTATTCAGACGATATGTAACAGTATCAGAGATGGTACTATGTCCTGGTCTGAACCCTGACTGGTTTATATTCAGACGACGCCACTGTTGGTGTGATCCACCCTTGTTGACAATCTGTTGTTGTTGACAATCTTGGACAATCTTGGACAGTGTTTCTTTGTGTCTAAACAATGTATGACATTTAAAACCATAGCAGTATCAGGGATGTCCTGGTCTGAACTCTGACTGGTTTATATTCAGACGATATCGATCTAATCTGAGTATTAATCAATAATTCCATGATTGTTGCTCGGCAACAGAGAGTTTGGAAATGGGATGATAATTATTTAGATCCCTCGGGTTGTCACCTTTAGACGTAAATGGGCCTCCTTCCAAACTCTAGGGATGAACTCTATATAACTGTCAAGTAAAAAATATGTGTTAATGCTTCAGCAATCAATGGAGCAGAAAGCTGTGATAAGAAGGAATCAATCATATCAGCAGATAATTTAACATCGATCGTAAGTAGTTGTTCCAATACATCAAAAGTAGACAGCTGCTCCAGAGAGTACAAGGATTCACTGGGGGGTTTGTCTGGTCCTCTATCAAGTTGACTGGGGACCGGGAGAAGGACGAGCAGTTTACTGACTGACCCGGGTCTATTAAACCAATATTTCTTTCAAACAAAACAAAAATGGCAGACATAAAATGTTGATTAAAGGCATCTCATTTTTTAAAATACTGATGTCAGAGTTCAGTATAACTTGCTTGGGTAGGGAAGGAGAGGAATTTCTCTGTTTTCCAAAGTGTGGAAATGGATGAAATGGAATGGATTTAGATGGATCACCAATAATAACTTGACCAATGACCTAAACCCAGTACCTATGTCAGAAGCTTCCATGGTCCTAAACAGATAGCCATGACACTACCAGAAGCCTCCGTGGTCCTAAACAGATAGCCATGACACTCTCTATCAGAAGCCTCCGTGGTCCTAAACAGATAGCCATGACACTCTCTATCAGAAGCCTCCGTGGTCCTAAACAGATAGCCATGACACTATCAGAAGCCTCCGTGGTTCTAAACAGATAGTCATGACACTCTCTATCAGAAGCATCCGTGGTTCTAAACAGATAGCCATGACACTCTCTATCAGAAGCCTCCGTGGTCCTAAACAGATAGTCATGACACTATCAGAAGCCTCCGTGGTTCTAAACAGATAGTCATGACACTATCAGAAGCCTCCGTGGTTCTAAACAGATAGTCATGACACTCTCTATCAGAAGCCTCCGTGGTTCTAAACAGATAGCCATGACACTATCAGAAGCCTCCGTGGTTCTAAACAGATAGTCATGACACTATCAGAAGCCTCCATGGTTCTAAACAGATAGTCATGACACTATCAGAAGCCTCCATGGTTCTAAACAGATAGTCATGACACTATCAGAAGCCTCCATGGTTCTAAACAGATAGTCATGACACTATCAGAAGCCTCCGTGGTTCTAAACAGATAGCCATGACACTATCAGAAGCCTCCGTGGTTCTAAACAGATAGTCATGACACTATCAGAAGCCTCCGTGGTTCTAAACAGATAGTCATGACACTATCAGAAGCCTCCGTGGTTCTAAACAGATAGCCATGACACTCTATCAGAAGCTTCCATGATCTTAGAGAGTGTCATGACTATCTGTTTATCAGAAGCTTCCATGATCTTAGAGAGTGTCATGACCATCTGTTTATCAGAAGCTTCCATGATCTTAGAGAGTGTCATGACTATCTGTTTATCAGAAGCTTCCATGGTTCTAAACATGCTATAAATTCTCGGATAATCCAAAGATTCCTAGATGCCCTTCCAGACTCCCTCTGCCTACCCAAGGACGTCAGAATACAAAAATCAGTTAACCACCTAACTGAGGAACTCAATTTAACCTTGCGCAATACCCTAGATGCAGTCGCACCCCTAAACACAAAAAATATTTGTCATAAGAAACTAGCTCCCTGGTACACAGAAAATACCCGAGCTCTGAAACAAGCTTGCAGAAAATTGGAACGGAAATGGTGCCATGCCAAACTGGAAGTCTTCCGACCAGCTTGGAAAGACAGTACCGTGCAGTATCGAAGAGCCCTCACTGCTGATCGATCATCCTATTTTTCCAACCTAATTGAGGAAAACAAGAACAATCCTAAATTTATTTTTGATACTGTTCTAAGCTAACTAAAAAGCAGCATTCCCCAAGAGAGGATGGCTTTCACTTCAGCAGTGATATATTCATGAACTTCTTTGAGGAAAAGATCACGATCATTAGAAAGCAAATTACGGACTCCTCTTTAAATCTGCATATTCCTCCAAAGCTCAGTTGTCCTGAGTCTGCACAACTCTGCCAGGACCTAGGATCAAGGGAGACACTACATTTTGTTAGTACTATATCGCTTCACATTGATGAAAATAATTATGGCCTCTAAACCTTCAAGCTGCATACTGGACCCTATGACTTCCTGAAGACAAACAATGTATACGAAATGCTTCAGTCTGGTTTTAGACCCCATCATAGCACTGAGACGGCACTTGTGAAGGTGGTAAATGACATTTTAATGGCATCAGACCAAGGCTCTGCATCTGTCCTCGTGCTCCTAGACCTTAGTGCTGCTTTTGATACCATCGATCACCACATTCTTTTGGAGAGATTGGAAACCCAAACCGGTCTACACGGACAAGTTCTGGCCTGGTTTAGATCTTATTTGTCGGAAAGAAATCAATTTGTCTCTGTGGATGGTTTGTCCTCCGACAAATCGACTGTAAATGTCAGTGTTCCTTAATGCTCTGTTTTAGGACCACTACTGTTTTCACTTTATATTTTACCTCTTGGTGATGTCATTCAGAAACATAATGTTAACTTTCACTGCTATGCGGATGACACACAGCTGTACATTTTGATGAAACATGGTGAAGTCCCAAAATTGCCCTCGCTAGAAGCCTGTGTTTCAGACATAAGGAAGTGGATGGCTGCAAACTTTCTACTATTAAACTCGGACAAAACAGAGATGCTTCTAGGTCCCAAGAAACAAAGAGATCTTCTGTTGAATCTGACAATTAATCTTGATGGTTGTTCAGTCGTCTCAAATAAAACTGAAGGACCTCAGCGTTACTCTGGACCCTGATCTCTCTTTGAAGAACATATCAAGACCATTTCGAGGACAGCTTTTTTCCATCTACGTAACATTTCAAAAATCAGAAACTTTCTGTCCAAAAATGAGGCAGAAAAAGGAACCCATGCTTTTGTTACTTCTAGGTTAGACTACTGCAATGCTCTACTTTCCGGCTACCCAGATAAAGCACTAAATAAACTTCAGTTCGTGCTAAATACGGCTGCTAGAATCCTGACTAGAACCAGTACATTTGATCATATTACTCCAGTGCTAGCCTCCCTACACTGGCTTCCTGTTAAGGCAAGGGATGATTTCAAGGTTTTACTGCTAACCTACAAAGCATTACATGGGCTTGCTCCTACCTATCTTTCCGATTTGGTCCTGCCGTACATACCTACACGTACGCTACGGTCACAAGACGCAGGCCTCCTTATTATCCCTAGAATTTCTAAGCAAACAGCTGGAGGCAGGGCTTTTTCCTATAGAGCTACATTTTTATGGAATGGTCTGCCTATCCATTTGAGACACGCAGGCTCGGTCTCAACCTTTAAAACCAGTTAGGGCTAGGCTAATTTCTTAGGGCTGAAATTCCGTTTAACCTGTCAGGCCTCAGCAGAATACTGCCCCCTTTGGATGAATTGCGTGCCCATAGTAAACTGAAAACAAATCTGTCCTAAATTGCTAATATATGCATATAATAATTATTTGATAGAAAACTCTAAAGCTTCTAAAACCGTTTGAATGATGTCTGTAAGTATAGCAGAACTCACAGGGCAGGCAATCTCCCAAACTATTTTTGGGAGCCTGAAACTTGGGGCAACTTTGACGTCATCGCCCCCACCCTTCCCAACCAGCTATGGATCTGGAGACACTTTCTATGTCTTCCACTAGATGTCCTCACTCAGTACAGCGTTTAATTGTGCAAATCCCGCAAGTTTTGACCCTTTGGGAGACGAAAGAGTGGATGTCGCGAGAAAATACCTGGAGACTAGAGTGCGCATTTAGGACAGGCCTTCCTTTGTTCCAGAATGCCTCAGAAGAAGCACATTTGTCCGATAGATTTGAGAATTGTTTTGTACGTTTAGAACATCCTAAAGCTTGATTCTGCACTTAGTTTGACCAGTTTAGTCGACATATAATATGTAATTTTGAAGTTTTGATGCGCAACTGTTCGGGACCAGAAGTAATTTTGGATGCATTTCAGCTGGAACTTGAAGCATATGCTAATACAAAGACACACGACTTGAAACCAAACAATGTTTTTGGTAAGTATGACTCCTTCCACTACATTCTGATCGAAGACCATTAAAGGTAAGGGAATATTTATGTTGTAATTGTGTGTTTCTGTTGACTCCAACATAGCGGAGAAATATTGCTAATGTCTGAGCGCCGGCTCAGATTATTGACAAATGAATGATTTCTGTAACGTTAAAAAGAAATGTGACAAACCGATTGCTTTAAGAAGCAGTGTATCTTTCTAACTATATGTAGAACATGTATATTTAGTCAAAGTTTATGATGTTTATTTCTGTTATCTGGCGGTGCTATCTATAATTTCTCCAGGCATTTTTTTAGCATTTTCTGAACATGGCGTCAATGTAAACGGAGATGTATGGATATAAATGGCATATTATTGAAAAAAACATAAATATACTGTGTAACATGTCCTATTACTGTCATCTGATGAAGATTTTCAAAAGGTTAGTGAATTATTTTTATTTTAATCCTGCGTTTGTGATTGCATCTTTTGTTCGACAAAATGGCTGTATATCATCTGTGTCTTTGGTGGTGGTTTGACATAAATATGTGCTATGTTTTTGCGGTAAAACATTTTAGAAATCTGACACGCCGGGTAGATGAACAAGGTTGTTTATCTTTCATTTGAGATATTGGACTTGTTAATGTGTGGAGGTTAAATATTTCTAAGAATATTTTGCATTCTGTGCGCCACTGTTTCAGTTGAGCGGGGGGGGGGGGTGGTACCCCTAGGGGAACCTGTACCGTTGACACGTTAAGTCTTTATTGAAGACTCATCTCTTCAGTGGGTCATATGATTGAGTGTAGTCTGGCCCAGGAGTGTGAAGGTAAACAGAAAGGCTCTGGAGCAACGAACCGCCCTTGCTGTCTCTGCCTGGCCGGTTCCCCTCTCTCCACTGGGATTCTCTGCCTCTAACCCTATTACAGGGACTGAGTCACTGGCTTACTGGTGCTCTTTCATGCCGTCCCTAGGAGGGGTGCGACACTTCAGTGGGTTGTGTCATGTTTTGTCTTATATTGTCTTGTCATTTTGCTTTTCCTTCTGTTCGTTTTCCCCCTGCTGGTCTTTTTAGGTTTGTTCCCCTTTTTCTCTCTCCCTCCCTCTCTCTCTTCTCTCTATCGTTCCGTTCCTGCTCCCAGCTGTTCCTATTCCCCTAATCAATCATTTAGTCTTCCCACACCTGTTCCCTATCTTTTCCCTGATTAGAGTCCCTATTTCTCCCCTTGTTTTCCGTTTCTGCCCTGTCGGATCCTTGTATATTGTTCACCGTGCTGTGTCTTTGTATCGCCCTGTCGTGTCGTGTTTCCCTCAGATGCTGCGTGGTGAGCAGGTGTCTGAGTCTGCTACGGTCAAGTGCCTTCCCGAGGCAACCTGCAGTTTATTATCGAGTCTCCAGTCAGTTCTCGGGATTACGAGTGGAATTGTTTTTTATGCTTTATTTACCGCTCCGATTTGTCTAGGAGTATTGCTATTTCCTTTAACTGGATTAAAGACTCTGTTTTCGCCAAGTCGCTTTTGGGTCCTCATTCACCTGCATAACAGAAGGATCCGACCAAAGAATGGACCCAGCGACTACAGACGCTCGTAACACTGCCGTCGAGATCCAAGGAGCCATGCTCGGCAGACACGAGCAGGAATTGTCTGCTGCTCGTCATGCCATGGAGAACCTGGCCGCTCAGGTTTCCGACCTCTCTGGACAGTTCCAGAGTCTTCGTCTCGTGCCACCTGTTACTTCCTGGTCTGCCGAGCCTCCGGAACCTAGGGTTAATAACCCACCTTGCTACTCCGGGCAGCCCAAGGAGTGCCGCTCCTTTCTCACCCAGTGTGATATTGTGTTCTCTCTCCAACCCAACACATACTCTACAGAGAGAGCTCGGGTTGCTTACGTCATTTCACTCCTTACTGGCCGGGCTCGAGAGTGGGGCACAGCTATCTGGGAGGCAAGGGCTGATTGTTCAAACAATTACCAGAACTTTAAAGAGGAGATGATTCGGGTTTTTGACCGTTCAGTTTTTGGTAGGGAGGCTTCTAGGGCCCTGGCTTCCCTATGCCAAGGTGATCGATCTATAACGGATTACTCTATAGAGTTTCGCACTCTTGCTGCCTCTAGTGACTGGAACGAGCCGGCGCTGCTCGCTCGTTTTCTGGAGGGACTCCACGCAGTGGTTAAAGATGAGATTCTCTCCCGGGAGGTTCCTTCCAGTGTGGACTCTTTGATTGCTCTCGCCATCCGCATAGAACGACGGGTAGATCTTCGTCACCAAGCTCGTGGAAGAGAGCTCGCGTCAACGGTGTTTCCCTGCTCCGCATCGCAACCATCTCCCTCCTCTGGCTCAGAGACTGAGCCCATGCAGCTGGGAGGTATTCGCATCTCGACTAAGGAGAGGGAACGGAGGATCACCAACCGCCTGTGTCTCTATTGCGGATTTGATGGACATTTTGTCAATTCATGTCCAGTAAAGCCAGAGCTCATCAGTAAGCGGAGGGCTACTGGTGAGCGCTACTACTCAGGTCTCTCCATCTAGATCCTGTACTACTATGTCGGTCCATCTACGCTGGACCGGTTCGGGTGCTACATGCAGTGCCTTGATAGACTCTGGGGCTGAGGGTTGTTTCATGGACGAAGCATGGGCTCGGAAACATGACATTCCTTTCAGACAGTTAGACAAGCCTACGCCCATGTTCGCCTTAGATGGTAGTCATCTTCCCAGTATCAGATTTGAGACACTACCTTTAACCCTCACAGTATCTGGTAACCACAGTGAGACTATTTCTTTTTTGATTTTTCGTTCACCTTTTACACCTGTTGTTTTGGGTCATCCCTGGCTAGTATGTCATAATCCTTCTATTAATTGGTCTAGTAATTCTATCCTATCCTGGAACGTTTCTTGTCATGTGAAGTGTTTAATGTCTGCCATCCCTCCCATTTCTTCTGTCCCCACTTCTCAGGAGGAACCTGGCGATTTGACAGGAGTGCCGGAGGAATATCATGATCTGCGCACGGTCTTCAGTCGGTCCCGAGCCAACTCCCTTCCTCCTCACCGGTCGTATGATTGTAGTATTGATCTCCTTCCGGGGACCACTCCTCCTCGGGGTAGACTATACTCTCTGTCGGCTCCCCGAACGTAAGGCTCTCGAGGATTATTTGTCTGTGTCTCTTGACGCCGGTACCATAGTGCCTTCTTCCTCTCCGGCCGGGGCGGGGTTTTTTTGTTAAGAAAAAGGACGGTACTCTGCGCCCCTGCATGGATTATCGAGGGCTGAATGACATAACGGTTAAGAATCGTTATCCGCTTCCCCTTATGTCATCAGCCTTCGAGATTCTGCAGGGAGCCAGGTGCTTTACTAAGTTGGACCTTCGTAACGCTTACCATCTCGTGCGCATCAGAGAGGGGGACGAGTGGAAAACGGCATTTAACACTCCGTTAGGGCATTTTGAGTACCGGGTTCTGCCGTTTGGTCTCGCCAATGCGCCAGCTGTTTTTCAGGCATTAGTTAATGATGTTCTGAGAGACATGCTGAACATCTTTGTTTTTGTCTACCTTGACGATATCCTGATTTTTTCACCGTCACTCGAGATTCATGTTCAGCACGTTCGACGTGTTCTCCAGCGCCTTTTAGAGAATTGTCTCTACGTAAAGGCTGAGAAGTGCTCTTTTCATGTCTCCTCCGTTACTTTTCTCGGTTCCGTTATTTCCGCTGAAGGCATTCAGATGGATTCCGCTAAGGTCCAAGCTGTCAGTGAGTGGCCCGTTCCAAGGTCACGTGTCGAGTTGCAGCGCTTTCTAGGTTTCGCTAATTTCTATCGGCGTTTCATTCGTAATTTCGGTCAAGTTGCTGCCCCTCTCACAGCTCTTACTTCTGTCAAGACGTGTTTTAAGTGGTCCGGTTCCGCCCAGGAGCTTTTGATCTTCTAAAAGAACGTTTTACGTCCGCTCCTATCCTCGTTACTCCTGACGTCACTAGACAATTCATTGTCGAGGTTGACGCTTCAGAGGTAGGCGTGGGAGCCATTCTATCCCAGCGCTTCCAGTCTGACGATAAGGTTCATCCTTGCGCTTATTTTTCTCATCGCCTGTCGCCATCTGAACGCAACTATGATGTGGGTAACCGCGAACTGCTCGCCATCCGCTTAGCCCTAGGCGAATGGCGACAGTGGTTGGAGGGGGCGACCGTTCCTTTTGTCGTTTGGACAGACCATAAGAACCTTGAGTACATCCGTTCTGCCAAACGACTTAATGCTCGTCAAGCTCGTTGGGCGTTATTTTTCGCTCGTTTCGAGTTTGTGATTTCTTACCGTCCGGGTAGCAAGAACACCAAGCCTGATGCCTTATCCCGTCTTTTTTAGTTCTTCTGTGGCTTCTACTGATCCCGAGGGGATTCTTCCTTATGGGCGTGTTGTCGGGTTGACAGTCTGGGGAATTGAAAGACAGGTTAAGCAAGCACTCACGCACACTGCGTCGCCGCGCGCTTGTCCTAGTAACCTTCTTTTCGTTCCTGTTTCCACTCGTCTGGCCGTTCTTCAGTGGGCTCACTCTGCCAAGTTAGCTGGTCATCCCGGTGTTCGAGGCACTCTTGCTTCTATTCGCCAGCGCTTTTGGTGGCCGACTCAGGAGCGTGACACGCGCCGTTTCGTGGCTGCTTGTTCGGACTGCGCGCAGACTAAGTCAGGTAACTCTCCTCCTGCCGGTCGTCTCAGACCGCTCCCCATTCCTTCTCGACCATGGTCTCACATCGCCCTAGACTTCATTACCGGTCTGCCTTTGTCTGCGGGGAAGACTGTGATTCTTACGGTTGTCGATAGGTTCTCTAAGGCGGCACATTTCATTCCCCTCGCTAAACTTCCTTCCGCTAAGGAGACGGCACAAATCATCATCGAGAATGTGTTCAGAATTCATGGCCTCCCGTTAGACGTCGTTTCAGACAGAGGCCCGCAATTCACGTCACAGTTTTGGAGGGAGTTCTGTCGTTTGATTGGTGCGTCCGTCAGTCTCTCTTCCGGGTTTCATCCCCAGTCTAACGGTCAAGCAGAGAGGGCCAATCAGACGATTGGTCGCATACTACGCAGCCTTTCTTTCAGAAACCCTGCGTCTTGGGCAGATCAGCTCACAACTCGCTTCCTTCGTCTGCTACCGGGTTATCTCCGTTTCAGAGTAGTCTGGGTTACCAGCCTCCTCTGTTCTCATCCCAGCTTGCCGAGTCCAGCGTTCCCTCCGCTCAAGCGTTTGTCCAACGTTGTGAGCGCACCTGGAGGAGGGTGAGGTCTGCACTTTGCCGTTACAGGGCACAGACTGTGAGAGCCGCCAATAAACGTAGGATTAAGAGTCCAAGGTATTGTTGCGGCCAGAGAGTGTGGCTTTCCACTCGCAACCTTCCTCTTACGACAGCTTCTCGTAAGTTGACTCCGCGGTTCATTGGTCCGTTCCGTGTCTCCCAGGTCATCAATCCTGTCGCTGTGCGACTGCTTCTTCCGCGACATCTTCGTCGCGTCCATCCTGTCTTCCATGTCTCCTGTGTCAAGCCCTTTCTTCGCACCCCGTTCGTCTTCCCTCCCCCTCCCGTCCTTGTCGAGAGTGCACCTATTTACAAGGTACGTAGGATCATGGACATGCGTTCTCGGGACGGGGTCACCAATACTTAGTGGATTGGGAGGGTTACGGTCCTGAGGAGAGGAGTTGGGTTCCGTCTCGGGGCGTGCTGGACCGTTCACTGATTGATGATTTCCTCCGTTGCCGCCAGGATTCCTCCTCGAGTGCGCCAGGAGGCGCTCGGTGAGTGGGGGGTACTGTCATGTTTTGTCTTATATTGTCTTGTCATTTTGCTTTTCCTTCTGTTCGTTTTCCCCCTGCTGGTCTTTTTAGGTTCGTTCCCCTTTTTCTCTCTCCCTCCCTCTCTCTCTTCTCTCTATCGTTCCGTTCCTGCTCCCAGCTGTTCCTATTCCCCTAATCAATCATTTAGTCTTCCCACACCTGTTCCCTATCTTTTCCCCTGATTAGAGTCCCTATTTCTCCCCTTGTTTTCCGTTTCTGCCCTGTCGGATCCTTGTATATTGTTCACCGTGCTGTGTCTTTGTATCGCCCTGTCGTGACTTGTTTCCCTCAGATGCTGCGTGGTGAGCAGGTGTCTGAGTCTGCTACGGTCAAGTGCCTTCCCGAGGCAACCTGCAGTTTATTATCGAGTCTCCAGTCAGTTCTCGGGATTACGAGTGGAATTGTTTTTTATGCTTTATTTACCGCTCCGATTTGTCTAGGAGTATTGCTATTTCCTTTAACTGGATTAAAGACTCTGTTTTCGCCAAGTCGCTTTTGGGTCCTCATTCACCTGCATAACAGGTTGAGCACTGGTGTGATCTTCCTGTCTGGGTTGGCGCCCCCACTCTTGGGTTGTGCCATGGCAGAGATCTTTGTGGGCTATACTCGGCCTTGTCTCAGGATGGTAAGTTGGTGGTTGAAGATATCCCTCAAGTGGTGTGGGGGCTGTGGTTGGCAAAGTGGGTGGGGTTATATCCTGCCTGTTTGGCCCTGTCCGGGGGTATCGTCGGACGGGGCCACAGTGTCTCCCGACGCCTCCTGTCTCAGCCTCCAGTATTTATGCTGCAGTAGTTTATGTGTCGGGGGGCTAGGGTCAGTCTGTTATATCTGGAGTATTTCTCCTGTCTTATCCAGTGTCCTGTGTGAATTTAAGTATGCTCTCTCTAATTCTCACTCTCTCTTTCTCTCTGAGGACTTGGGCCATTTGACAACCACTGTGATTATTATTATTTGACCATGCTGGTCATCTTTGAATATTTGAACATCTTGGCCATGTTCTGTTATAATCTCCACCCGCAGAGCCAGAAGAGGACTGGCCACCCCTCACAGCCTGGTTCCTCTCTAGGTTTCTTCCTAAATTCTGGCCTTTCTAGGGAGTTTTTTCTAGCCACCGTGCTTCTACGCCTGCATTGTTTGCTGTTGGGGGTTTTAGGCTGGGTTTCTGTACAGCACTTTGAGATATCAGCTGATGTAAGAAGGGCTTTATAAATACATTTGATTGATTGATTGATTGATTGATAGGCGTGACACTATCAAAAGCTTCTTCACGGTTTATCTAAATGAGTCCCAGATCCTGACAAGACATCCTAGTCATGTCTAAAACATCTCTCAAAACAAAATTGTCATCCATTATTTTCCACCCAGGCACGGTATGCCTGGTGTCTGTGAACTATGGTGTCCAAACAACTTTTAAAGCCATAAACCAAACACTTGGACAATATTTTGTAATCCAGGCATAGCAACAGCACCAGCCTCCAGTCCTTCAATAGAGCAAAGTCCTCCTTCTTCGGCAGTAGTGACAGTACTCGCTGGCAGCTGGCTGGTAACTGAGTTCTTAAAGGACTCCAGAAAGACCTCTGAGAGGCTCCCCAATACACCTCAAAAACATTTATTAAACCACCGACATCCTGCGCACCACATAGAGGGAGAGAGAGAGGGAGAGATAGTGTGAGGGATAGGGGTGGAGCGAGAGAGATAGTGTTAGGGTAGAGAGAGGGAGAGATAGTGTGAGGGATAGAGGGGGAGCGAGAGATAGTGTTAGGGATAGAGAGAGGGAGAGATAGTGTGAGGGATAGAGAGAGGGAGAGATGGTGTGAGGGATAGAGAGAGGGAGAGAGAGGGAGAGAGTGTGAGGGATAGAGGGGGAGCAAGAGAGATAGTGTGAGGGATAGAAAGAGGAAGTGGGAGAGAGTGAGGACAGAGAGGGATAGAGAGAAAGATAGTGTGAGGGATAGAGAGAGGGAGAGCGAGAGAGATAGTGTGAGGGATAGAGAGAGGGATAGAGAGAGATGGTGTGAGGGATAGAAAGAGGGGGATCGAGACTAGTGTAAGGGACAGAGAGAGGGATAGAGAGAGGGGGAGCGAGACTAGTGTAAGGGACAGAGAGAGGGATAGAGAGAGGGGGAGCGAGACTAGTGTAAGGGACAGAGAGAGGGATAGAGAGAGGGGGAGCGAGACTAGTGTAAGGGACAGAGAGAGGGATAGAAAGAGGGGGAGCGAGACTAGTGTAAGGGACAGAGAGAGGGATAGAGAGAGGGGGAGCGAGACTAGTGTAAGGGACAGAGAGAGGGATAGAGAGAGGGGGAGCGAGACTAGTGTAAGGGACAGAGAGAGGGATAGAGAGAGGGGGAGCGAGACTAGTGTAAGGGACAGAGAGAGGGATAGAGAGAGGGGGAGCGAGACTAGTGTAAGGGACAGAGAGAGGGATAGAGAGAGGGGGAGCGAGACTAGTGTAAGGGACAGAGAGAGGGATAGAGAGAGGGGGAGCGAGAGAGATAGTGTGAGGGACAGAGAGAGGGGGAGCGAGAGGAAACAAGAGTGTCAGTATTATATTATAGGGTGTGCAAGGCAAGGTCTACTGGGAAGGGAGAAAACAACACACACAGAGAGAGATATGTGATTAGAGGAGAGGAGAGGAGAGGAGAGGGAGAGGAGAGGAGAGGAGAGGAGGAGGAGGGGAGGGGAGAGGAGAGGAGAGGAGAGGAGAGGAGAGGAGAGGAGAGGAGAGGAGAGGAGAGAGGAGAGGAGAGGAGAGGAGAGGAGAGGAGAGGATAAGAGAGGAGAGGAGAGGAGAGAGGAGAGGAGAGGAAAGGATGGGAGAGCAGAGGAGAGAGGAGAGGAGAGGAAGGGTGAGCAGAGGAGAGAGGAGAGGAGAGGAAGGGAGAGCAGAGGAGAGGAAGGGAGAGCGGAGGAGAGGATAGGGGAGAGAAAGGGAGGAAAGCGGAGGGGAGGAGAGGAAAGGGGGGAGTAGAGGAAGAGAGAGCAGATAGAGATGAAAGCAGAGTGGGGGAGGGGGGGGAGAGCACAAGAGAGGAGAGAGGAGGAGGTCCCCAGATTCCATTAGTTATTTTTAAAAGGTTTCTTCAAGGAGAATCACAGGATGATCTGGTTCACCTCACTTTCTCATTCCTCTTGAGGTCTTACGACCAAATCCTTCCCCTAGAAATATCTGTGGGATACATGCTGACCTGCAAAACGACTAGAAAAACAACTAGCCAAATTCTAAAACTGACCCTTACTTTAACCCTAACCTTAACCAACCATAACCTTGACCCTTACCCTAACATTAACCTAACATAATTTTTACCAATTTGGTATTTAAAATTGTGTTTTTTTTGGGGGGTATTGAACAGCTAATTGGCTGTTGTCAGTTCTACTTAAATTCCATTTAGTTTGTTTTGTTCTCCCAACGTGTCATTTCTCTAGAGAAAAATCAAATCATTCATGAGATATATCAAGTCCAGAGCTCTGTGGGATACTGGACTGAAGGGAGTTGTAGTTTTCATTAAGCAAATATTCAACCTAGTTCAGCACAGAAACGTGGTAATTAACTACAAGGACCTTAATCCACTGCGCCTGTTTTTCCCGGCTCGGATAGACATGGATGAATTTTTACGCCTGCTAAATTAGGTTAGATTCACACAGACTGCATAGACTAAATGAGAGAGGAATGTACACAACACAACAAGGATAGAGAGAGATAGGAACAGTTTGTGAAAGTATGCCTTGTCTACTGTAAAGATCTATATAGTAAAAATGATTGAGCAGATCTGCAGCGTAGTTAGGCAGGAGTAATAAGATTACTAAAGATAGTATGGGATTGTAGAGATAACGTAGTGCTACTTCCTTTATGAAATTTTAAAACAGTCCTAAAATAATAACCAAGTAATACACATATTTTTTTCATAGCAATGTCCTGTTGTTGCTACGCACCAGACATATAAATACCTTCCAGAAATGGTGTAAAGTTACTCCACGAAGTATAACCTAGTTGTTTAATTTTACTTTAGAGACAGAATATATTTCCATGAATTCATACACCAGCAACAACGTTGCCTATGGTCACAAACCCACTGTCGCTGGACCAGCCAGGTCTAGCAAAAAGTGCTCTTCACTGACGAGTCGCGGTTTTGTCTCACCAGGGGTGATGGTCAGATTCGCGTTTATCTTCGAAGGAATGAGCGTTACACCGAGGCCTGTACTCTGGAGTGGGATCGATTTGGAGGTGGAGGGTCCGTCATGGTCTGAGGTGTTGTGTCACAGCATCATCGAACTGAGCTTGTTGCCGTTGCAGGCAATCTCAACGCTGTGCATTACAGGGAAGACAACCTCCTCTCTCATGTGGTACCCTACCTGCTGGCTCATCCTTACATGACCCTCCAGCATGACAATGCCACCAGCCATACTGCTCGTTCTGTGCATGATTTCCTGCAAGACAGGAATGTCAGTGTTCTGCCATGGCCAGTAAAGAGCCCGGATCTCAATCCTATTGAGCACGTCTGGGACCTGTTGGAACGGAGGGTGAGGGCTAGGGCCATTCCTACCAGAAATGTCTGGGAACTTGCAGGTGCCTTGGTGGAAGAGTGGAGTAACATCTCACTGCAAGAACTGGCAAATCTGGTGCAGTCCATGAGGAGGAGATGCACTGCAGTACTTAATGCAGCTGGTGGCCACATCGGATAATTACTGTTACTTTTGATTGTGACCCCCCCCCCTTTGTTCAGGGATTCATTATTAAATATCTGTTAGTCACGTCTGTGGAACTTGTTCAGTTTATGTCTCAGTTGTTGAATTTTGTTATGTTCATATAAATATTTACACATGTTTTTGCTGAAATGAACCATTACAGCCTCCAGATGGATTTCGAGGGATACCATCTAAACGTTAGCCACCGCTAGCAGAACATGTCTGGAAGTGATGGGGGCAATGTGAGCATGTTTAAAAAAATTAATAAATCCAAGTTACTTCAAAACAACTTCATATTTTGTTTTATGTTACATAAAAAGGCGATTTGGCCATTTAAAAATAAACATGCTCACTTTCCCCCATTACTTCCATTGTAAACCAAATCCCCTTCAAGGATGTCTTGCTCCAAGACAGACTAAATAACTTCTTTGCTCGCTTTGAGGACAATACAGTGCCACTGACACGGCCCGCTACCAAAACCTGCGGACTCTCCTTCACTGCAGCCGGCGTGAGTAAAACATTTAAACGTGTTAACCCTCGTAAGGCTGCAGGCCCAGACGGCATCCCTAGATACGTCCTCAGAACATGTGCAGACCAGCTGGCTGGTGTGTTTACAGACATATTCAATCAATCCTTATCCCAGTCTGCTGTTCCCACATGCTTCAAGGTGGCCACCATTGTTCCTGTTCCCGTTCCCAAGAAAGCTAAGGTTACTGAGCTAAACGACTACCGCCCCGTAGCACTCACTTCTGTCATCATGAAATGCTTTGAGAGACTAGTCAAGGACCATATCACCTCCACCCTACCTCACACCCTAGACCCACTCCAATTTGCTTACCTCCCCAATAGGTCCACAGACGACGCAATCGCAACCACACTGCACACTGCCCTAACCCATTAGGACAAGAGGAATACCTATGTGAGAATATTGTTCGACTACAGCTCAGCATTTAACACCATAGTACCCTCCAAACTCATCATCAAGCTCGAGACCCTGGGTCTCGACCCCGCCCTGTGCAACTGGGTACTGGACTTCCTGACGGGCCGCCTCCAGGTGGTGAGGGTAGGTAACAACATCTCCACCCCGCTGATCCTCAACACTGAGCCCTCTCCTGTACTCCCCGTTCACCCACGACTGCGTGACCATGCACGCCTCCAACTCAGTCATCAAGTTTGCAGACGACACTACAGTGGTAGGCTTGATTACCAACAGTGAGGAGACGGCCTACATGGAGGAGGTGAGGGCCCCCGGAGTGTGATGTCAGGAAAATCAACAAAACGAAGGATATGATTGTGGACTTCACGAAACAGCAGAGGGAACACCCCCCTATCCACATCGACGGGACAGTAATGGAGAGGGTAGCTAGTTTTAAGTTCCTCGGCATACACATCACGGACAAACTGAACTGGTCCACCAACACAGACAGCGTCGTGAAGAAGACGCGGCAGCGCCTCTTCAACATCAGGAGGCTGAAGAAATTTGGCTTGTCACCAAAAGCACTCACAAACTTTTACAGATGCACAATCGAGAGCATCCTGGCGGGCTGTATCACCGCCTGGTACGGCAACTGCTCCGCCCACAACCGTAAGGCTCTCCAAAGGGTAGTGAGGTCTGCACAACACATCACCAGGGGCAAACTACCTGCCCTCCAGGACACCTACACCACCCGTTGTTACAGAAAGGCCATAAAGATCATCAAGGACATCAACCACCCGAACCACTGCCTGTTCACCCCGCTATCATCCAGAAGGCGAAGTCAGTACAGGTACATCAAAGCAGGGACCGAGAGACTGAAAAACAGCTTCTATCTCAAGGCCATCAGACTGTTAAACAGCCACCACTAACATTGAGTGGCTGCTGCCAACACACTGTCATTGACACTGACCCAACTCCAGCCATTTTAATAATGGGAATTGATGGGAAATGATGTAAATATATCACTAGCCACTTTAAACAATGCTACCTTATATAATGTTTACATACCCTACATTACTCATCTCATATGTATATACTGTACTCGATACCATCTACTGTATGCTGCTCTGTACCATCACTCATTCATATATCTTTATGTACATATTCTTTATCCCCTTACACTGTGTATAAGACAGTAGTTTTGGAATTGTTAGTTAGATTACTTGTTGGTTATCACTGCATGGTCGGAACTAGAAGCACAAGCATTTCGCTACACTCGCATTAACATCTGCTAACCATGTGTATGTGACAAATAAAATTTGATTTGAAACCAAATATGAAGTTGTTTTCAGGTGATTTGAACATCATTTTCTTAAAACATATTCTTCAGCTAGCGATGGCGAAAGTTAGCTGAAGTTTGTAAACCAGCTATAAAGGAGATATTCTCAGGTATTTGTTAATAGTTGATGAATAGTCTGACTCAGCATTTACATATTCATAAATGTCTTTATAAGTCATGAATGGTAATATTTACATATTCATAAATGTGTGTATATGTCATGAATGGTAATATTTACATATTCATAAATGTGTTTATATGACATGAATGGTCATATTTACATATTCATAAATGTGTGTATATGTCATGAATGGTCATATTTACATATTCATAAATGTGTTTATATGATATGAATGGTATCTTTATACATGTATACATAATGAGTGCATTTATAAATGTGAGTACATGCACTTACTAATACCTCAGTTGATGACTAATGTAGATCTGTATAAACCACTAATTATCAACAAACTATTTTGCAGCCCCTAATCTAAAATGTGTACTATATATGGTTTATAAATTACTTGTTAGTCCCCAAGATGGCCATATTAGTGGACAGTACCTGATGCCTCCACCAATAGCTAAACATAAGGGAAACTCTATTTTATGATTCTGACATTAGAGGACTTCCGACCAATGTCCTGTCAGAATTCTTGCGGTCTAAGCTAATTTAGCTAGCCTGTTGTAACTTTACTGGTTGCTGGCATGTACCTCGCTTCTGTAACACGTAGAGGCTAGAAATGGAACAGGATTAGCGACCCTCAGCTATGTAACTATCAGAGTCTTCCAGTATCAAAAGCGAGATTTTTCACCTTGTCGGCTCTGGGATTAGAACTGGTGAATGACTTCGGTTAATGGCCCAAAGCTCTAACCGCTATGCTACCTGCTGGTTAATGGCCCGACGCTCTAACCGCTATGCTACCTGCTGGTTAATGGCCCAAAGCTCTAACCGCTATGCTACCTGCTGGTTAATGGCCCGACACTCTAACCGCTATGCTACCTGCTGGTTAATGGCCCAACGCTCTAACCACTATGCTACCTGCTGGTTACTGGACCAACGCTCTAACCGATATAATAATAATATAATAATATATGCCATTTAGCAGACGCTTTTATCCAAAGCGACTTACAGTCATGTGTGCATACATTCTACGTATGGGTGGTCCCGGGGATCGAACCCACTACCCTGGCGTTACAAGCGCCATGCTCTACCAACTGAGCTACACAGTATGCTACTTGCTGGATACTGGCCAAACGCTCTAACCACTATGCTACCTGCTGGTTACTGGCCCAACACTCTAACCACTGGGCTACCTGCTGGTTACTGACCCAACACCAACCACTAGGCTTCCTGCTGGTTACTGGACCAGCACTCAAACCACTAGGCTACCTGCTGGTTACTAGTCCAACACTCTAACCACTAGGCTTCCTGCTGGTTACTGGCCCAACACTCAAACCACTAGGCTACCTGCTGGTTACTAGTCCAACACTCTAACCACTAGGCTACCTGCTGGTTAATGGACCAATGCTCTAACCGCTATGCTACCTGCTGGTTACTGGCCCAACGCTCTAACCACTAGGCTACCTGCTGGTTACTGGCCCAACGCTCTAACCGCTATGCTACCTGCTGGTTACTGGCCCAACACTCTAACCACTAGGCTACCTGCTGGTTAATGGACCAACGCTCTAACCGCTATGCTACCTGCTGGTTACTGGCCCAACGCTCTAACCGCTATGCTACCTGCTGGTTACTGGCCCAACGCTCTAACTGCTATGCTACCTGCGGGTTACTGGCCCAACTCTCTAACCGCTATGCTACCTGCTGGTTAATGGACCAACGCTCTAACCGCTATGCTACCTGCTGGATACTGGCCAAACACTCTAACCACTGGGCTACCTGCTGGTTACTAATCCAACACTCTAACCCCTAGGCTTCCTGCTGGTTACTGGCCCAGCACTCAAACCACTAGGCTACCTGCTGGTTACTAGTCCAACACTCTAAACACAAGACTACCTGCTGGTTACTAGTCCAACACTCTAACCACTAGGCTACCTGCTGGTTACTAGTCCAACACTCTAACCACTAGGCTACCTGCTGGTTACTAGTCCAACGCTCTAACCACTAGGCTACCTGCTGGTTAATGGACCAACGCTCTAACCACTAGGCTCCCTGCTGGTTACTAGTCCAACGCTCTAACCACTAGGCTACCTGCTGGTTAATGGACCAACGCTCTAACCACTAGGCTACCTGCTGTGAGGGTGGTTGGAGTAGCAGTCTATCCTAGCAGCAGTGAGGGTGGTTGGAGTAGCAGTCTATCCCAGCAGCAGTGAGGGTGGTTGGAGTAGCAGTCTATCCTAGCAGCAGTGAGGGTGGTTGGAGTAGCAGTCTATCCCAGCAGCAGTGAGGGTGGTTGGAGTAGCAGTCTATCCCAGCAGCAGTGAGGGTGGTTGGAGTAGCAGTCTATCCCAGCAGCAGTGAGGGTGGTTGGAGTAGCAGTCTATCCCAGCAGCAGTGAGGGTGGTTGGAGTAGCAGTCTATCCCAGCAGCAGTGAGAGTGGTTGGAGTAGCAGTCTATCCTAGCAGCAGTGAGGGTGGTTGGAGTAGCAGTCTATCCCAGCAGCAGTGAGGGTGGTTGGAGTAGCAGTCTATCCTAGCAGCAGTGAGGGTGGTTGGAGTAGCAGTCTATCCCAGCAGCAGTGAGGGTGGTTGGAGTAGCAGTCTATCCCAGCAGCAGTGAGGGTGGTTGGAGTAGCAGTCTATCCCAGCAGCAGTGAGGGTGGTTGGAGTAGCAGTCTATCCTAGCAGCAGTGAGGGTGGTTGGAGTAGCAGTCTAGAACGGACACACACACACTCTACCTCAGTAGTTGACTGTGTTGTTGCTTTTTAATGAGCAGGAAACACCTTTTCACTGACATTCTATTCCTCTTTCCCGGTTTTCTTCTTCATTAAATGAAAACTTTCATTGGACCTTGTGTGTAAGCAGTAGCTTTAAATGTCAGCAGTAGCTTTAAATGTCAGCAGTAGCTTTAAATGTCAGCAGTAGTTTTAAATGTCAGCAGTAGCTTTAAATGTCAGCAGTAGCTTTAAATGTCAGCAGTAGTTTTAAATGTCAGCAGTAGCTTTAAATGTCAGCAGTAGCTTTAAATGTCAGCAGTAGCTTTAAATGTCAGCAGTAGTTTTAAATGTCAGCAGTCGCTTTAAATGTCAGCAGTAGCTTTAAATGTCAGCAGTAGCTTTAAATGTCAGCAGTAGTTTTAAATGTCTGCAGTAGCTTTAAATGTCAGCAGTAGCTTTAAATGTCAGCAGTAGCTTTAAATGTCAGCAGTAGCTTTAAATGTCAGCAGTAGCTTTAAATGTAGTAGCTTTCAATGTCAGCAGTAGTTTTAAATGTCAGCAGTAGCTTTAAATGTCAGCAGTAGTTTTAAATGTCAGCAGTAGTTTTAAATGTCAGCAGTAGCTTTAAATGTCAGCAGTAGCTTTAAATGTCAGCAGTAGTTTTAAATGTCAGCAGTAGCTTTAAATGTCAGCAGTAGCTTTAAATGTCAGCAGTAGTTTTAAATGTCAGCAGTAGCTTTAAATGTCAGCAGTAGCTTTAAATGTCAGCAGTAGCTTTAAATGTCAGCAGTAGCTTTAAATGTCAGCAGTCGCTTTAAATGTCAGCAGTAGCTTTAAATGTCAGCAGTAGTTTTAAATGTCAGCAGTAGCTTTAAATGTCAGCAGTAGATTTAAATGTCAGCAGTAGCTTTAAATGTCAGCAGTAGCTTTAAATGTAGTAGCTTTCAATGTCAGCAGTAGCTTTAAATGTCAGCAGTAGCTTTAAATGTCAGCAGTAGCTTTAAATGTCAGCAGTAGCTTTAAATGTCAGCAGTAGCTTTAAATGGCATATGTCAGTTGTATCACGTGAAATCTTTTTTTTTTAAATGCTCTTGTCAAACTGGAGTTAAAGTAGGAGAGGTGCTGGTCGGCCTACATCTCAACTCAAATATAGACCTGACAATTAAGGCCAGGACCCAGGCCGGGATTCAATCCAAGGCAAATTGTAGCACAGTGCACTGTAAGAGCCATTTAAAGGTAGTGCAGGCTTGAGCCGACATGCGCAGCAATCCCTGCGCACGGGAAAATGTCTTGAAAAGCTACAATTACTACATTACAGTACCTCATTAGGAGGACTGAGGCAGCTCTGTTAAAGACGGTGTTAGCCCACTGAGCTGAAGCCTTCAGCTCTGTTAAAGATGGTGTTAGCCCACTGAGCTGAAGCCTTCAGCTCTGTTATAGACGGTGTTAGCCCACTGAGCTGAAGCCTTCAGCTCTGTTAAAGACGGTGTTAGCCCACTGAGCTGAAGCCTTCAGCTCTGTTATAGACGGTGTTAGCCCACTGAGCTGAAGCATTCAGCTCTGTTATAGACGGTGTTAGCCCACTGAGCTGAATCCTTCAGCTCTGTTATAGACGGTGTTAGCCCACTGAGCTGAAACCTTCAGCTCTGTTAAAGACGGTGTTAGCCCACTGAGCTGAAGCCTTCAGCTCTGTTAAAGACGGTGTTAGCCCACTGAGCTGAAGCATTCAGCTCTGTTATAGACTGTGTTAGCCCACTGAGCTGAATCCTTCAGCTCTGTTAAAGATGGTGTTAGCCCACTGAGCTGAAGCCTTCAGCTCTGTTAAAGACGGTGTTAGCCCACTGAGCTGAAGCCTTCAGTTCTGTTATAGACGGTGTTAGCCCACTGAGCTGAAGCCTTCAGCTCTGTTAAAGATGGTGTTAGCCCACTGAGCTGAAGCCAGTACTGAGTCCCTGTGCAGGTGTACAAGGTAATAACATGGTTATATATACACAGGGTACCAGTACTGAGTCCCTGTGCAATGGTACAAGGTAATAACATGGTTATATACACACAGGGTACCAGTACTGAGTCCCTGTGCAATGGTACAAGGTAATAACATGGTTATATACACAGGGTACCAGTACTGAGTCCCTGTGCAGGTGTACAAGGTAATAACATGGTTATACACACAGGGTACCAGTACTGAGTCCCTGTGCAAAGGTACAAGGTAATAACATGGTTATATACACAGGGTACCAGTACTGAGTCCCTGTGCAAAGGTACAAGGTAATAACATGGTTATATACACACAGGGTACCAGTACTGAGTCCCTGTGCAATGGTACAAGGTAATAACATGGTTATATACACACAGGGTACCAGTACTGAGTCCCTGTGCAATGGTACAAGGTAATAACATGGTTATATACACAGGGTACCAGTACTGAGTCCCTGTGCAATGGTACAAGGTAATAACATGGTTATATACACAGGGTACCAGTACTGAGTCCCTGTGCAGGTGTACAAGGTAATAACATGGTTATATACACACAGGGTACCAGTACTGAGTACCTGTGCAGGTGTACAAGGTAATAACATGGTTATATACACACAGGGTACCAGTACTGAGTACCTGTGCAGGTGTACAAGGTAATAACATGGTTATATACACACAGGGTACCAGTACTGAGTACCTGTGCAGGTGTACAAGGTAATAACATGATTATATACACACAGGGTACCAGTACTGAGTACCTGTGCAGGTGTACAAGGTAATAACATGGTTATATACACAGGGTACCAGTACTGAGTACCTATGCAGGTGTACAAGGTAATTGAGGTAGATACGCTAACTGGCCAACAGTATGTGGACACCTTCAAATTATTGGGTTGGACTGTTTCAGCCACACCTGTTGTTGACAGGTGTATAAAATCGAGCACACATCCATGCAATCTCCGTGGCTAAACATTGGCAGTAGAATGGTCCTTACCGAAGAGCTCAGAGACTTTCAACGTGGCACCGTCATAGGATGCCACCTTTCCAACAAGTTAGTTATTCAAATTTCTGCCCTGCTAGAGCTGCCCTGGTCAACTGTAAATGCTATTATTGTGAAGTGGAAATGTCTAGGAGCAACAGCAGTTGAGCCAGGAAGTGGTAGAACACACAAGCTCATAGAATGGGACCGCAGAAACTCGTAAAAATCATCTGTCCTCGGTTACAACCCTTCACTACTAAGTTCCAAACTGCCTCTGGAACGTCAAAGGAACTGTTCATCGGGAGCTTCATGAAATGGGTTTCCATGGCCGAGCAGGACCACACAAGCCTAAGATCACCATGCGCAATGCCAAGCGTCGGCTGGAGTGGTGTAAAGATCGCCGACATTGGACTGTGGAGCAGTGGAAACGCGTTCTCTGGAGTGATGAATCACGCTTCACCATCTGGCAGTCTGACGGACGAATCTGGGTTTGGAAGATGCCATGAGAACGCTACCTGCCCCAATGCATAGTGCCAACTGTAAAGTTCGGTGGAAGAACAATAATGGTCTGGGGCTTTTTCATGGTCCAGGCCCCTTAGTTCCAGTGAAGGGAAATCTTAACACCATCTGGTCAGTGAGCGTGACAAAGATTAGCTACAGTATTGGGAATTTTATAATAATTAAAGTGCATTCAGAAAGTATTCAGACCCCTTGACTTTTTGCAAATGTTGTTACATTACAGCCTTATTCTAAAATGGATTAAATAATTTGTTCCCTTTTCAATCTACACACAATAACAAAGCGAAAACAGGTTAAGAATTCTTCGTAAATTTATTAAAAACATAAATACTTCATTTAAGAACAAATTCTTATTTACAATGACGACCTACCAAAAGGCAAAAGGCCTCCTGCGGGGACGGAGTCCTGGGATTAAAATAAATACAATATAACTACAGGACAACACACATCACAACAAGAGAGACAACACAACACTACATAAAGAGAGACCTAAGACAACAACACACATCACAACAAGAGAGACACAACACTACATAAAGAGATACCTAAGACAACAACACACATCACAACAAGAGAGACACAACACTACATAAAGAGAGACCTAAGACAACAACATAGCAAGGCAGCAACACATGACAACACAGCATGGTAGCAACACATGACAACAACATGGTAGCAACACATGACAACAACATGGTAGCATCACATGACAACAACATGGTAGAAACACATGACAACAAAATGGTAGCAACACATGACAACACAGCATGGTAGCAGCACATGACAACAACATGGTACCAACACAACATGACAACAACATGGTACCAACACAACAACAACATGGTAGCAACACAACATAACAACAACATGGTAGCAACACATGACAACAACATGGTAGTAACACAACATGGTACCAACACAACATAACAACAACATGGTAGCAGCACAACATGACAACAACATGGTAGGAACACAACATGACAACAACATGGTAGCAACACAACATAACAACAACATGGTAGCAACACAAGACAACAACATGGTAGCAACTCAACATGGTACAAACATTATGGGTCACAGACAACAGCACAACTGTCAGTAAGGTAGAGACAACAATACATCACACAAAGCAGCCACAACGATCAGTAGAGACAACAATACATCACACAAAGCAGCCACAACGATCAGTAGAGACAACAATACATCACACAAAGCAGCCACAACAGTCAGTAAGGTAGAGACAATAATACATCACACAAAGCAGCCACAACGGTCAGTAAGGTAGAGACAACTATACATCACACAAAGCAGCCACAACGGTCAGTAAGGTAGAGACAACAATACATCACACAAAGCAGCCACAACGATCAGTAAGGTAGAGACAACTATACATCACACAAAGCAGCCACAACGATCAGTAGAGACAACAATACATCACACAAAGCAGCCACAACAATCAGTAGAGACAACAATACATCACACAAAGCAGCCACAACAGTCAGTAAGGTAGAGACAACAATACATCACACAAAGCAGCCACAACTGTCAGTAAGAGTGTCCATGATTGAGTCTTTGAAGAGATTGAGATGAAACTGTCCAGTTTGAGTGTTTGTTGCAGCTCGTTTCAGTCACTAGCTGCAGAGAACTGGAAAGACGAGCGACACAGGGATGCGTGTGCTTTGGGGACCTTTAACAGAATGTGACTGGCAGAACAGGTGTTGTATGTGGAGGATGAGGGCTGCAGTAGATATCTCAGATAGGGGGGAGTGAACAGGTGTTGTATGTGGAGGATGAGGGCTGCAGTAGGTATCTCAGATAGGGGGGAGTGAGGCCTAAGAGGGTTTTATAAATAAGCATCAACCAGTGGGTCTTTAGACGGGTATACAGAGATTACTACTTTACAGAGTATAGAGTGCAGTAATGTGTCCTTTAAGGATTATTGGTGGCAAATCTGATAGCTGAATGGTAAAGAACATCTAGCCGCTCGAGAGCACCCATACCTGCCGATCTATAAATGAAGTCTCCGTAATCTAGCATGTGTAGGATGGTCATCTGAATCAGGGATAGTTTGGCAGCTGGAGTGAAGGAGGAGTGATTACGATAGAGGAAACCAAGTCTAGATTTAACTTTAGCCTGCAGCTTTGATGTGTGCTGAGACAAGGACACTGCACCATCTAGCCATACTCCCAAGTACTTGTATGAGGTGACGACCTCAAGCTCTAAACCTTCAGACGTAGTTATCACACCTGTGGGGAGAGGAGCATTCTTCTTACCAAACCACATGACCTTTGTTTTGGAGGAGTTCAGAACAAGGTTAAGGGCAGAGAAAGCTTGTTGGACACTAAGAAAGCTTTGTTGTGGAGTGTTTAACACAAAAAACGGGGAGGGGCCAGCTAAGTATAAAACTGTATCATCTGCATATAAATGGATGAGAGAGCTTCCTACTGCCTGAGCTATGTTGTTGATGTAAATTAAGAAGAGCGTGGGGCCTAGGATTGAGACTTGGGGTACTCCCTTGGTGACACGCAGTGGCTGAGACAGCAGATGTTCTGACTTTATACACTGCACTCTTTGAGAGAGGTAGTTAGCAAACCAGGCCAAAGACCCCTCATACTCCTTAGCCGGCCCACAAGAATGGAATGGTCTACCGTATCAAAACCTTTGGCCAAGTCAGAGACCTGGCCGGGTGGTGCCAGAACAACAACCTGCTCGGTCCCTCAAAGTAACCATCTCTAAGGAGATGATTGTGGACTACAGGAAAAGGAGGACCGAGCACGACCCCATTCCCATCGACGGGGCTGTAGTGGAGCAGGTTGAGAGCTTCAAGATCCTTGGTGTCCACATCACCAACAAACTAGAATGGTCCAAACACACGAAGACAGTCGTGAAGAGGGCACGAAAAATCCTATTCCCCCTCAGGAAACTAAAAAGATTTGGCATGGGTCCTGGGATCCTCAAAAGGTTCTACAGCTGCAACATCGAGAGCATCCTGACAGGTTGCATCACTGCCTGGTATGGCAACTGCTCTGGCTCCGATCACAAGGCACTACAGAGGGTAGTGCGTACGGCCCAGTATATCACTGGGCCCAAGCTTCCTGCCATCCAGGACCTCTATTACCAGGCAGTGTCAGAGGAAGGCCCTAAAAATTGTCAAAGACCCCAGCCACCCCAGTTCTCTCTATTACCGCATGGCAAGCGGTACCGGAGTGCCATGTCTAGGCTTCTAGAAGGCTTCTCAACAGTTTTTACCCCCAAGCCATAAGACTCCTGAACAGGTAACCAAATGGCTACCCGGACTATTTGCATTGTGTGCCTCCCCAACCCCTCTTTTACACTGCTGCTACTCTCTGTTTATCATATATGCATAGTCACTTTAACTATACATTCATGTACATACTCAATTGGGCCGACCAGCCAGTGCTCCCGCACATTGGCTAACAGGGCTGCATTGTGTCCCGCCACCCGCCAACCCCTCTTTACGCTACTGCTACTCTCTGTCCATCATATATGCATAGTCACTTTAACCATATCTACATGTACATACTACCTCAATCAGCCCGACTAACCGGTGTCTGTATGTAGCCTCGCTACTGTATATTGTCACGCCTTGGTCATTGTATTTTGTGTTTTTGTTATATGTTTGGGTAGGCCAGGGTGTGACATGGGTTTATATGTTGTGTTTCGTATTGGGGTTTTATTAGCATTGGGATTGTGTATGTTTAGGGGTGTGTCTAGTTAGGCTTGGCTCCCTGAGGCCATTCTCAATCAGAGTCAGGTGCTTGTCGTTGTCTCTGATTGGGAACCGTATTTAGGTAACCTGAGTTCGCGTTGTATTTTGTGGGTGTTTGTTCCTGTCTCTGTGTTGTAGTCACCAGATAGGCTGTAATTAGTTTCACGTTCCGTTCTGTTGTTTTTTTGTATTTAGTTCAGTTATTTCATGTACCGCGATACTTTCATTAAAGTCATGAGTAACCTACACGCTGCATTTCGGTCTGACTCTCTTCATTCAACAGACGAACGCCGTTACATATATAGCCTGTCTTTTTACTGTTGTTTTATTTCTTTACTTACCTATAAGTAACACCTTTTCTTGCACTATTGGTTAGAGCCTGTAAGTAAGCATTTCACTGTAAGGTCCTACACCTGTTGTATTCGGCGCACGTGACAAATACACTGATTTGATTTGACAAGTCAATAAAAATAGAAAGCCAGTCAATTGATTATTGCCAAGTTTTTCCAGCACTTTTGATAAACAGGACAAAGTAGAAATAGGTCTATAACAGTTAGGATCAGATCTCCCCTTTAAATAAAGGAGAAACTGTGGCTGCCTTCCAAGCAAAGGGAACCTCCCCAGAGAGGAGAGACAGGTTAAAATGGTCAGAGATGGGCTTGGTGATGATCAGAGCTGCAACCTTAAAGAAGAAAGGAGAGACAGGTTAAAAATGTTAGAGATGGGCTTGGTGATGATCAGAGCTGCAACCTTAAAGAAGAAAGGAGAGACAGGTTAAAAATGTTAGAGATGGGCTTGGTGATGATCAGAGCTACAACCTTAAAGAAGAAAGAGCACCATCTGACCCAGATGGTTTTTGGGGATCAAGTTTAAGTAGCTCCTTTAGCACATTCGACTCAGTGACAAACTTTGTAGCTACAAAAAAACATGGAGAAGCATCGGGATAGTTGCATTAGAAGGGAGATGAGGAAATGCTGGGCGGGCAAGGAGGCATGGCTGAAATCAGTGGAGCAGATTTCAGAGAACAAGTCAGAATTGGGGCTAGCAACAGTAGATGGGCCAGTGTGTACATGCACATTTCCAGATATCATCAACAGTAATACAATCAAGGCACGGCAGAGGACAGGGAGAGCTCTGCAGTGTTGGGGTGAGTGTCGTGGAGGGGTGAGTGTCGTGGAGGTACCTGTACCAGACAGGGGGAGACAGGCCCTGGCAGACGGTGAACAGATCACCAGGTAGAGTCCAAGCAGCAGTGCAGCAGGCAACAGGGGGAGGCAACAGGGGCAACAGGGGAGGCAACAGGGGCAACAGGGGAGGCAACAGGGGCAACAGGGGAGGCAACAGGGGCAACAGGGGGAGGCAACAGGGGCAACAGGGGGAGGCAACAGGGGAGGCAACAGGGGAGGCAACAGGGGGAGGCAACAGGGGGAGGCAACAGGGGCAACAGGGGCAACAGGGGGAGTAGGTGTCACACCCACTTGGGAGAAGCTTTATTTCTGGAGACAGACTTCCTGTAGAAATTCCAGTGAATGGTCTTTGAAAAGCAGGAGGAGGCTTCAGAGGATACCTCAAAGACTCCTGACACTTTTGGCCTCGACACCCTTTTACTTCACACCTTAGTGCTTAGTGAATTTGTATCTGGTCTGTCCTTGCCTGGGAGCCTTAAATCAGCATTCACTCTCCATAAAGTAAAATATATCATTTTAATGTACTTTAAAAAATATATATATTATAGTTTCTTCTTGGCTTTCAAAATAGCATCAGACACTACTCACTCAGTTCCAGGTTGGATGTTGTCCTCAGGTCTCTGTTGTTTGTTTGCTAGAGCTCTCTCTATATAGCTTGGAAAAGAACCTTGGAAGCAGTAATCTCTCCAGTTAATTTTGGGTAAAATTAGGTTGAAGGTTTGGAGTTTTGATATGGAGCGAAGGCCATGCTGTAAAGGGTAGCATCCTGCATATGTACCTGCCAAATAAATCCAAGTTTATTGAACTCCAAATGTATCCTTTTGTAAAAAAAACACGTTGAAAAATGTGAGAGCTCACATGCAGCGGTGTCTCTCTCTCTGAGGAGGGGGGGGGTGTACATTTATACATAATATTTACATACATAAATATTCAGACTCTTTGCTATGAGACTCAAAATTGAGCTCAGGTACTTCCTGTTTCCTTTGATCATCCTTGAGATGTTTCTACAACTTGATTGGAGTCCACCTGTGGTAAATTAATGTGATTGGACATGATTTGGAAATCCAAGCCATGAGGTCAAAATAATTGTCAGTTTAGCTCTGAGACAGGATTGTGTCGAGGCACAGATCTGGGAGAGGCTACCAAAAAAATGCCTGGAGCATTGAAATGTAATTGAAGGTCCCCAAGAACACATTGGCCTTCATCATACTTAAATGGATGAAGTTTGGAACCACCAAGACTCTTCCCACAGCTGTCTGCCTTGGTCAGGTAGGTGCCCAAGAACCCAATGGTCACTCTGAGAGAGATACAGAGTTCCTCTGTAGAGATGGGAGAACCTTCCAGAAGGACAACCATCTCTGCAGCACGCCACCAATCAGGCCTTTATGGTAGAGTAGCCAGAAGCCACTCCTCAGTTAAAGGCACATGACAGACAACTTGGAGTTTGCCAAAAGGCACCTAAAGACAAGATTCTCTGGTCTGATGAAACCAAGATTGAACTATTTGGCCTGAATGCCAAGTTTCTTCAGGACACCTGCCACCATTACGACGGTTAAGCATGGTGGTGGCAGAATCATGCTATGGGATATTTTTCAGCGGCAGGGTCTTGGAGACTAGTCAGGAATGAGGGAAAGATGAAAAGATCAAAGTACAGAGAGATCCTTGATGAAAACCTGCGCCAGAGAGCTCAGGACCTCAGACTGGGGTGAAGGTTCGCCTTCCAACAGGTCAACAACCCTAAGCACACAGCCAAGACAATGCAGGAGTGACTTCGGGACAAGTCTCTGAATGTCATTGAGTGACCCAGACAGAGCCCGAACTTGAAATATATTGAACATCTCTGGAGCAGTGACGCTCCCCATCCAACCTGACAGAGCTTGGGAGGATCTGCAGAGATTAACATGAGAAACTGCCTAAATACAGATGTGCCAAGCTTGTAGCATCATACCCAAGAAGACTCAAGGCTGTAATCGCTGCCAAAGGGGCTTCCTTTACTGAGTAAAGGGCCTGAATAAATGTGACCGACCGGCTCAAATCTGACTTTTGTAGCAAAATGTGAAATTGTGTTTTTTACAATGGAGCTACAAAATGGTAAATCATACACTGCATTTGAGGAACAATGGGAAAGTAATTCTGCTTTGAAAGTTGATAAACTTGTAAACTCACTTTTGAGAAAATGGCCTTTGAATATTTTGGTACCTACTGGAGAGCTGCCCTTTGTCTTCACCCATTCAGCATTGTTCACACCCTCTTAAGCCTTAGCCCCACCCATCTCTTTAAGGATTCACATGAATTCGCATTCTACCAGCACCGTACCATCCTCCAGTCCAACCGGCTGTGGGATGTTGACCTCTGTCACAGTGCTGTCCTTCACAACACCAGCAATCTCAGACAGTGTTGACTCTGGTCTTTCTGAAGCGCTGCTTGATGAGGCCGAAGCACCAGTCAGGGGCAAACTTGGTGTGGCCTGTGATCAGGAAGTGAAGGTCCAGACTGTGGTGGAGCTTGTGCATGGTCCACCAGGCACAATACCAAAGAACAAACTTGTTCTTATTTTGCAGTTGCGAGGAGTTAAGAAGTAGATGGGACCTGGCTACATAGGGTCAGAAGGATAGTAGATGGGACCTGGCTACATAGGGTCAGAAGAATAGTAGATGGACCTGGGTCAGAAGGATAGTAGATGGGACCTGGGTTAGAAGGATAGTAGATGGACCTGGCTACATAGGGTCAGAAGGATAGTAGATGGACCTGGCTACATAGGGTCAGAAGGATAGTAGATGGGACCTGGGTCAGAAGGATAGTAGATGGACCTGGCTACATAGGGTCAGAAGGATAGTAGATGGGACCTGGCTACATAGGGTCAGAAGGATAGTAGATGGACCTGGCTACATAGGGTCAGGAGGATAGTAGATGGGACCTGGCTACATAGGGTCAGAAGGATAGTAGATGGACCTGGCTACATAGGGTCAGGAGGATAGTAGATGGACCTGGCTACATAGGGTCAGGAGGATAGTAGATGGGACCTGGCTACATAGGGTCAGAAGGATAGTAGATGGACCTGGCTACATAGGGTCAGGAGGATAGTAGATGGGACCTGGCTACATAGGGTCAGAAGGATAGTAGATGGACCTGGCTACATAGGGTCTGAAGGATAGTAGATGGACCTGGCTACATAGGGTCAGGAGGATAGTAGATGGGACCTGGCTACATAGGGTCAGAAGGATAGTAGATGGACCTGGCTACATAGGGTCAGAAGGATAGTAGATGGACCTGGCTACATAGGGTCAGAAGGATAGTAGATGGACCTGGCTACATAGGGTCAGAAGGATAGTAGATGGACCTGGCTACATAGGGTCAGAAGGATAGTAGATGGACCTGGCTACATAGGGTCAGAAGGATAGTAGATGGGACCTGGCTACATAGGGTCAGAAGGATAGTAGATGGGACCTGGGTCAGAAGGATAGTAGATGGACCTGGCTACATAGGGTCAGAAGGATAGTAGATGGACCTGGCTACATAGGGTCAGGAGGATAGTAGATGGGACCTGGCTACATAGGGTCAGAAGGATAGTAGATGGACCTGGCTACATAGGGTCAGAAGGATAGTAGATGGACCTGGCTACATAGGGTCAGAAGGATAGTAGATGGACCTGGGTCAGAAGGATAGTAGATGGGACCTGGGTCAGAAGGATAGTAGATGGGACCTGGGTCAGGAGGATAGTAGATGGACCTGGCTACATAGGGTCAGAAGGATAGTAGATGGACCTGGGTCAGAAGGATAGTAGATGGACCTGGGTCAGGAGGATAGTAGATGGACCTGGCTACATAGGGTCAGAAGGATAGTAGATGGACCTGGGTCAGGAGGATAGTAGATGGACCTGGCTACATAGGGTCAGAAGGATAGTAGATGGACCTGGGTCAGAAGGATAGTAGATGGGACCTGGCTACATAGGGTCAGGAGGATAGTAGATGGTACCTGGCTACATAGGGTCAGGAGGATAGTAGATGGTACCTGGCTACATAGGGTCAGGAGGATAGTAGATGGTACCTGGCTACATAGGGTCAGGAGGATAGTAGATGGTACCTGGCTACATAGGGTCAGAAGGATAGTAGATGGACCTGGGTCAGGAGGATAGTAGATGGTACCTGGCTACATAGGGTCAGGAGGATAGTAGATGGTACCTGGCTACATAGGGTCAGGAGGATAGTAGATGGTACCTGGCTACATAGGGTCAGAAGGATAGTAGATGGACCTGGGTCAGGAGGATAGTAGATGGGACCTGGCTACATAGGGTCAGAAGGATAGTAGATGGACCTGGCTACATAGTGTCAGAAGGATAGTAGATGGACCTGGGTCAGAAGGATAGTAGATGGTACCTGGCTACATAGGGTCAGAAGGATAGTAGATGGACCTGGGTCAGAAGGATAGTAGATGGTACCTGGCTACATAGGGTCAGAAGGATAGTAGATGGGACCTGGGTCAGAAGGATAGTAGATGGACCTGGCTACATAGGGTCAGAAGGATAGTAGATGGGACCTGGCTACATAGGGTCAGAAGGATAGTAGATGGACCTGGCTACATAGGGTCAGAAGGATAGTAGATGGACCTGGCTACATAGGGTCAGAAGGATAGTAGATGGACCTGGCTACATAGGGTCAGAAGGATAGTAGATGGACCTGGGTCAGAAGGATAGTAGATGGGACCTGGGTCAGAAGGATAGTAGATGGGACCTGGCTACATAGGGTCAGAAGGATAGTAGATGGACCTGGCTACATAGTGTCAGAAGGATAGTAGATGGACCTGGCTACATAGGGTCAGAAGGATAGTAGATGGACCTGGGTCAGAAGGATAGTAGATGGTACCTGGCTACATAGGGTCAGAAGGATAGTAGATGGACCTGGCTACATAGGGTCAGAAGGATAGTAGATGGACCTGGGTCAGAAGGATAGTAGATGGTACCTGGCTACATAGGGTCAGAAGGATAGTAGATGGACCTGGCTACATAGGGTCAGAAGGATAGTAGATGGACCTGGGTCAGAAGGATAGTAGATGGACCTGGCTACATAGGGTCAGAAGGATAGTAGATGGGACCTGGCTGCATAGGGTCAGAAGGATAGTAGATGGACCTGGCTACATAGGGTCAGAAGGATAGTAGATGGGACCTGGCTACATAGGGTCAGAAGGATAGTAGATGGGACCTGGCTACATAGGGTCAGAAGGATAGTAGATGGGACCTGGCTACATAGGGTCAGAAGGATAGTAGATGGACCTGGCTACATAGGGTCAGAAGGATAGTAGATGGTACCTGGCTACATAGGGTCAGAAGGATAGTAGATGGACCTGGCTACATAGGGTCAGAAGGATAGTAGATGGACCTGGCTACATAGGGTCAGAAGGATAGTAGATGGACCTGGCTACATAGTGTCAGAAGGATAGTAGATGGACCTGGGTCAGAAGGATAGTAGATGGTACCTGGCTACATAGGGTCAGGAGGATAGTAGATGGTACCTGGCTACATAGGGTCAGGAGGATAGTAGATGGTACCTGGCTACATAGGGTCAGAAGGATAGTAGATGGACCTGGGTCAGGAGGATAGTAGATGGGAACTGGCTACATAGGGTCAGGAGGATAGTAGATGGTACCTGGCTACATAGGGTCAGGAGGATAGTAGATGGTACCTGGCTACATAGGGTCAGAAGGATAGTAGATGGGACCTGGGTCAGAAGGATAGTAGATGGACCTGGCTACATAGGGTCAGAAGGATAGTAGATGGGACCTGGGTCAGAAGGATAGTAGATGGACCTGGCTACATAGGGTCAGAAGGATAGTAGATGGACCTGGCTACATAGGGTCAGAAGGATAGTAGATGGGGCCTGGCTACATAGCGTCACTCTGGCCTTTCTGATGGAAATGTTGTTGAAAAGGCTTCTTCCAGTTTGTGGTGAGTAATCGCACTTCTGATGTCCAGAAGTTAGAAACATTATGTACAAAATAAGTTACAAACAACGTAAAAAATACTATCAAAATAGCACAATTGGTTGGGAGCATGTATGATGTCATCCATCCTCTTCGGAACCGTCTTAATACTGATCAGTATAAAGTAGGACGTTAATAGGGGCCTGTTCGGCCTGTCTTTTCCTGTAGTCCACGATCAGCTCCTTTGTCTTGCTCATATTGAGGGAGAGGTTGTTGTCTTCAGTATAAAATGAGGAAATGTTTTTTACTTGTTGATCAAAATCAAAGCTGTAATTAATCCTGATGTCTTTGCTTGCTGGTTCAGTAGGGGCCCCAGAGACAACTGCAGGTCTTGACAGGTGGTCTAGCAGTCAGCAACCATCTTCTGGTAGACAGGCCGCTCACTTTGAACAAGCAGGAGATGCTGCTCTTGGTTCTTCAGCTTGGCTGACTTCACAGCTTCTGGTAGACAGACCACTCACTCTGAACCAGCAGGAGATGCTGCTCTTGGTTCTTCAGCTTGGCTGACTTCACAGCTTCTGGTAGACAGACCGCTCACTTTGAACAAGCAGGAGATGCTGCTCTTGGTTCTTCAGCTTGGCTGACCTCACAGCTTCTGGTAGACAGACTGCTCACACTGAACCAGCAGGAGATGCTGCTCTTGGTTCTTCAGCTTGGCTGACCTCACAGCTTCTGGTAGACAGACCACTCACTCTGAACCAGCAGGAGATGCTGCTCTTGGTTCTTCAGCTTGGCTGACCTCACAGCTTCTGGTAGACAGACCGCTCACTCTGAACCAGCAGGAGATGCTGCTCTTGGTTCTTCAGCTTGGCTGACCTCACAGCTTCTGGTAGACAGACCACTCACTCTGAACCAGCAGGAGATGCTGCTCTTGGTTCTTCAGCTTGGCTGTCTTAACAGCTTCTGGCAGACAAACCGCTCACTCTGAACCAGCAGGAGATGCTGCTCTTGGTTCTTCAGCTTGGCTGACCTCACAGCTTCTGGTAGACAGACCACTCACTCTGAACCAGCAGGAGATGCTGCTCTTGGTTCTTCAGCTTGGCTGACTTAACAGCTTCTGGCAGACAGACCACTCACTCTGAACCAGCAGGAGATGCTGCTCTTGGTTCTTCAGCTTGGCTGACTTCACAGCTTCTGACAGACAGACCACTCACTCTGAACAAGAAGGAGATGCTGCTCTTGGTTCTTCAGCTTGGCTGACTTCACAGCTTCTGGCAGATTGGCAGATCTGAAGACCTGATAGTGGTTCCTCTGGCGTTGCCAGCACAGGTCTGTCCTGGGCTTAGTGCTGGAGATGTGAGGCAGCCATTTTCTCCACAGACTCCTGAAGGAAGACAGCCTGACTACACGTACCTCTAGAAAATACAGAAATAATGTGAGATCAATAAGTGTAGTGTCAATCATGTTGGAGATCACTTAAATAATGAACGTGTGGTTTATGCTTTACTCACCAACAAGTGTTATCATCGATTCCTTTTTGTCACATGGGAGCAACTTTCCACCAAAGTGTTTGTGTCCTGTTCATACTATTGCTTTATCCTCTGCAGAGTTGTTGATGAAGTTAAAACCCAACTGACTGCTGGGTAAATTATACCACAGGATGTTGATGGCACCTTAATTGGGGTGGATGGGTTCATGGTAATGACTGGAGTGGAATCAGTTAAATGGTATCAGATACATCAAAACACATGCCGTTCCATTCGCTCCGTTCCATTCGCTCCGTTCCATTCGCTCCGTTCCATTCGCTCCGTCCCATTCGCTCCGTCCCATTCGCTCCGTTCCATTCGCTCCGTCCCATTCGCTCCGTTCCATTCGCTCCGTCCCATTCGCTCCGTTCCATTCGCTCCGTCCCATTCGCTCCGTTCCATTCGCTCCGTCCCATTCGCTCCGTTCCATTCGCTCCGTTCCATTCGCTCCGTCCCATTCGCTCCGTTCCATTCGCTCCGTTCCATTCGCTCCGTTCCATCCTTTATGATGAGCCGTTCTCCCCTCCACTGAACTAGACTGCTGGGTTAATACAGCCCCTTGTGTTGGGTTGGGGGGGGATTGACCCAGCAGCTGGGTCATTTATGTAATCCTTGGGTTATTTTCAGTGTCATCCTAATTTCAATGTTGCTTATATATTTGTTTGCATTCTCTACAATCCCACCCCCGTCCCTTTCCTACACACAATGAAGACACAGTGTTATAAACATGAATTAATTACTATTTCATTTCAGAACAAACATCACCGCACGTCAGATAATATACAGTAATATATATGTTTTACCAAATAGCACGTTGAAACAAAGCTCTATAGTGTTAAGTGTGTGTTAAGCTTTCTTAGGTGACCACACACACACACACACACACACACACACACACACACACACACACACACACACACACAATCATGGTCTAGATTTGGGTCGTCCATCACTCTAAGACACCAGTCTGATTGGCTGCTGTCTGAGTGGACTGATCCATTCTGGGGATGACACTGTCCATCACTCTAAGACACCAGTCTGATTGGCTGCTGTCTGAGTGGACTGATCCATTGTGGAGGTTGTGGGGATGACACTGTCCACTCTAACTAGGCAAGTCAGTTAAGAACAAATTCTTATTTTCAATGACGGCCTAGGAACAGTGGGTTAACTGGCCTAGGAACAGTGGGTTAACTGGCCTAGGAACAGTGGGTTAACTGGCCTAGGAACAGTGGGTTAACTGGCCTAGGAACAGTGGGTTAACTGGCCTAGGAACAGTGGGTTAACTGGCCTAGGAACAGTGGGTTAACTGGCCTAGGAACAGTGGGTTAACTGGCCTAGGAACAGTGGGTTAACTGGCCTAGGAACAGTGGGTTAACTGGCCTAGGAACAGTGGGTTAACTGGCCTAGGAACAGTGGGTTAACTGGCCTAGGAACAGTGGGTTAACTGGCCTAGGAACAGTGGGTTAACTGGCCTAGGAACAGTGGGTTAAATGGTCTAGGAACAGTTGGTTAACTGCCTGTTCAGGGGCAGAATAACAGATTTGTACCTTGTCAGCTCGGGGATTTGAACTTGCAACATTCCGGTTACTAGTCCAACGCTCTAACCACTAGGCTACCCAGCCGCCTCATTAGTAGACTTAGTATAGCAGCCTTGTAGAAGCACCATCAAGCTGTAAGGGTAAGAGCGCCCAAGAACACAAGGGTTGTGAGGGGATAGGGAATGTTTTTTGTTGTTGTCAGAAATGGTTGTAATTAGAGAGAGAAAGATACACACACTGATGTTCTGTGGTGGTCGCTGTAGCAGGGAGGAGAGAGAGACAGCACTATACACACTGATGTACTGTGGTGGTCGCTGTAGCAGGGAGGAGAGAGAGAGACAGCACTATACACACTGATGCTCTGTGGTGGTGGCTGTAGCAGGGAGGAGAGAGAGAGAGACAGCACTATTCACACTGGTGTTCTGTGGTGGTCGCTGTAGCAGGGAGGAGAGAGAGAGCACTATACACACTGATGTTCTGTGGTGGTCGCTGTAGCAGGAAGGAGAGAGAGAGAGAGAGACAGCACTATACACACTGATGCTCTGTGGTGGTCGCTGTAGCAGGGAGGAGAGAGAGAGAGAGACAGCACTATACACACTGATGTTCTGTGGTGGTCGCTGTAGCAGGGAGGAGAGAGAGAGACAGCACTATACACACTGATGTTCTGTGGTGGTCGCTGTAGCAGGGAGGAGAGAGAGAGAGAGACAGCACTATACACACTGATGTTCTGTGGTGGTCGCTGTAGCAGGGAGGAGAGAGAGACAGCACTATACACACTGATGTTCTGTGGTGGTCGCTGTAGCAGGGAGGAGAGAGAGACAGCACTATACACACTGATGCTCTGTGATGGTGGCTGTAGCAGGAAGGAGAGAGAGAGAGACAGCACTATACACACTGATGTTCTGTGGTGGTCGCTGTAGCAGGGAGGAGAGAGAGACAGCACTATACACACTGATGCTCTGTGGTGGTCGCTGTAGCAGGGAGGAGAGAGAGACAGCACTATACACACTGATGCTCTGTGATGGTGGCTGTAGCAGGAAGGAGAGAGAGAGAGAGAGACAGCACTATACACACTGATGTTCTGTGGTGGTCGCTGTAGCAGGGAGGAGAGAGAGAGAGAGACAGCACTATACACACTGATGCTCTGTGGTGGTCGCTGTAGCAGGGAGGAGAGAGAGACAGCACTATACACACTGATGTTCTGTGGTGGTCGCTGTAGCAGGGAGGAGAGAGAGACAGCACTATACACACTGATGCTCTGTGATGGTGGCTGTAGCAGGAAGGAGAGAGAGAGAGAGAGACAGCACTATACACACTGATGTTCTGTGGTGGTCGCTGTAGCAGGGAGGAGAGAGAGACAGCACTATACACACTGATGCTCTGTGGTGGTCGCTGTAGCAGGGAGGAGAGAGAGACAGCACTATACACACTGATGCTCTGTGGTGGTGGCTGTAGCAGGGAGGAGAGAGAGAGACAACGGGTGCTTGTGAGTCATTCTGTCTTTTTAACACAGCAAGTCTGAGCCCGGCCCGTCACATTATTTCATCAAACACTTAAAGCATCCATCAGCTCCGGGGAAATTATTGATTTGATTAAAACACATAGGATGTGTCTATATATAGAAAAATACACGTTTTAAATTGATTGGTGTCACGCCTTGGTCATTGTATTTTGTGAAGAACGCTGTTACAATTGGTCGAAAGAACAGGTCGACTAGTGGCTGTCGTTACTGACGTAAATAATAAACTGTATTTCATTAAGCCCTTTTCACAATCCCCAAAATGTTGTATTTATATTTAAAATAAATAGTTGTTTTAGAATGAAAGTGTAATAACATGTCTTTAGATATTAGATTTGTGGCACTAGAGTCAAACTGTACAGTGGACGAAAAGCAAACGCATGAAAACAAACTAAAAGTCAATTTAACATAATTTGTGCCATAAGAGCATATTCATTATTTTTCCATTACAGTTAATCATTTGTTTGGCTAACACCTACTGGAATGGCTGTTGTCACGACTTCTGCCGAAGTCGAAGCCTCTCCTTGTTCGGGCGGTCGACGTCACTGGTCTTCTCGACAGCATCAATCCATGTTTCATTTTCCATTGGTTTTGTCTTGTCTTCCTACACACCTGGTTTCAGTGTTGTGTTGGTACGTATGCATCGAGTTCTCGTACCCATTTAGTTTATTGTTACATTTAGTGTTGGAGTTATGTTTCATTTATTGTTATTAAGTAACTCCATTACATTCAGTTCCAGCGCCGACAGCTTAGTTTCCTAGGAAACAGCTGGCTGGTGTGTTTACAGACATATTCAATCAATCCTTATCCCAGTCTGCTGTTCCCACATGCTTCAAGAGGGCCACCATTGTTCCTGTTCACAAGAAAGCTAAGGTAACTGAGCTAAATGACTACCGCCCTGTAGCACTCACTTCTGTCATCATGCAGTGCTTTGAGAGACTAGTCAAGGACCATATCACCTCCAGCCTACCTGACACCTTAGACCCATTCCAATTTGCTTACCGCCCAAATAGGTCCACAGACGATGCAATCTCAACCACACTGCACACTGCCCTAACCCATCTGGACAAGTGGAATACCTAAGAATTAATCGACTACAGCTCAGCATTTAACAAAACAGTACCCTCCAAACTTGTCATCAAGCTCGAGACCCCGCCCTGTGTAACTGGGTACTGTACTTCCTGACGGGCCGCCCCAGGTGGTGAGGGTAGGTAACAACATCTCCACCCGGCTGATCCTCAACACTGGGGCCCCACAAGGGTGCGTTCTGAGCTCTCTCCTGTGCTCCCTGTTTACCCATGACTGCGTGGCCAAGCGCCATGCACGCCTCCAACTCAATCATCAAGTTTGCGGACGACACTACAGTGGTAGGCTTGATTACCAACAACGACGAGACGGCCTATAAGGGTGGAGGTGAGGGCCCTCGGTGTGTGGTGTCAGGAAAATAACCTCACACTCAACGTCAACAAAACAAAGGAGACGATTGTGGACTTCATGAAACAGCAGAGGGAGCACCCCCCCTATCCACATCGATGGAACAGTAGTGGAGAGGGTAGCAAGTTTTAAGTTCCTCGGCATACACATCACCAACAAACTGAATAGGTCCACCCAAAAAAGACAGTGTCGTGAAGAAGGCGCAGCAGCGCCTCTTCAACCTCAGGAGGCGGAAGAAATTTGGCTTGTCACCAAAAGCACTCACAAACTTCTACAGATGCACAATCGAGAGCATCATGTCGGGCTGTATCACCGCCTGGTACGGCAACTGCTCCGCCCACAACCGTAAGGCTCTCCAGAGGGTAGTGAGGTCTGCACAACGCATCACCGGGGGCAAACTACCTGCCCTCCAGGACACCTACACCACCCGATGTCACAGGAAGGCCAAAAAGATCATCAAGGACAACAACCACCCGAGCCACTGCCTGTTCACCCCGCTATCATCCAGAAGGCGAGGTCAGTACAGGTGCATCAAAGCAGTGATCGAGAGACTGAAAAACAGCTTCTATCTCAAGGCCATCAGACTGTTAAACAGCCACCACTAACATTGAGTGGCTGCTGCCAACACATTGACTCAACTCCAGCCACTTTAATAATGGGAATTAATGGAAATTATGTAAAATATATCACTAGCCACTAAACAATGCTACCTAATATAATGTTACTTACCCTACATTATTCATCTCATATGTATACGTATATACTGTACACTATATCATCGACTGCATCCTTATGTAACACATGTATCACTAGCCACTTCATACATACTCATCTCATATGTATATACTGTACTCGATACCATCTACTGCATCTTGCCTATGCCGTTCTGTACCATCACTCATTCATATATCTTTATGTACATATTCTTTATCCCTTTACACTTGTGTGTATAAGATAGTAGTTTTGGAATTGTTAGTTAGATTACTCGTTGGTTATTACTGCATTGTCGGAACTAGAAGCACAAGCATTTCTCTACACTTGCATTAACATCTGCTAACCATGTGCATGTGACAAATACATTTGATTTGATTTGAGTTTGATTCTCCTGCACCTGACTTCCCTGCCACCTATACACACACAACAGCTTTTTTTTGTTGGAAAAGCATTCCAAGTTAAGCTGTTTGAGAGAATGCCTTGCTGACAGCTTTACACACTCTTGGCATTCTCTCAGCCAGCTTAACTTGGAATGCTTTTCCAACAGTCTTGAAGGAGTTCCCACATATGCTGAGCACTTGTTGGCTGCTTTTCCTTCACTCTGCAGTCCAACTCATCCCAAACCATCTCAAATGGGTTGAGGTCAGGCGATTGTGGAGGCCAGGTCATCTGATGGAGCACTCCATCACTCTCCTTCTTGGTCAAATAGCCCTTACACAGCCTGAGGTGTGTTGAGCCATTGTCCTGTTTAAAAACAAATGATAGTCCCACAAAGAGCAAACCAGATGGGATGGCCATAAAACAAATTATTTTGTGTAAACTTCTCAGCTAGCTTGTTAGCTGATCAAATGTCTGTTCTAAACTTGTTTCTTCCAGCTAGATAACATCACATCATTACATTAAATGCTTGTGCAAATAGCTAGCTAGCTCACATTAATAGCTAGCTGTGATAAATGTATTCTATCAAAACATCCGACTGAAGTGAGTTCAGTTCAAGTTAGCTAGCCAAGCTTCCAAATAATTTGTTCTATGGCAAAACGTATTCAAAACTCGCTAGGTTGCAATGTATTTACAGGTTTTCTAGAACAAGAGAGAGATCATTTGCCAGACGCCCCTGCCGCAGGCTTGTGATTTCTCTGCTCAAGCCTCCCATAACAGAGGAGCAAAGGCGAGTAAAGCTCAAGTAAAAACAGAGGTGTTCATAACAACACAATCAGAATAATTAGGTCATTGGTTATTCCCTTTCACCACACTCAGATGAAATGTTCTCTCATGTTACTGTTGTTACTGACATACTTGACATTCAGATAACCTCAAATACAGGCATATAATGGGTTAATTAGGTAATTAACTATCTGAGGTAGGGTTCACGTCCAGCTGGATTAGGAGAGTATGAGAGCAACAGGCTGCACTCTGGGTAGGGAATGTCTTAGGGGAAGACCGTTTGACTGGGCTTTCCAACTGGGGATGAGATAATTAACTGCCTAATTTCTATCAAAACCTGTCATTTTGCCTGTTTATCATCCCAAAGAGTTGCAAGTCATGTTCGGAGTACCACTAAGAGACTACAAAATCGGTGTTTCTGCATTTACAGCCACCCGGTTTCATCCAAAACGCAACTGTGTCTTATATAAGAGTGTGTCTTATGGGTGGCAGCGTAGCCTAGTGGTTAGAGTGTTGGACTAGTAACCGGAAGGTTGTGAGTTCAAACCCCTGAGCTGACAAGGTACAAATCTGTCGTTCTGTCCCTGAACAGGCAGTTAACCCCCTGTTCCCAGGCTGTCATTGAAAATAAGAATATGTTCTTAACTGACTTGCCTGGTTAAATAAAGGTAAAATTAAAACAAACAAAAAATAAATATAAGAGTGTGTCTTATAATAGAGTGTGTCTTATAATAGAGTGTGTCTTATGTTAGAGTGTGTCTTATGTTAGAGTGTGTCTTATGTTAGAGTGTGTCTTATAATAGAGTGTGTCTTATAATAGAGTGTGTCTTATAATAGATTGTGTCTTATGTTAGAGTGTGTCTTATAATAGAGTGTGTCTTATAATAGAGTGTGTCTTATGTTACAGTGTGTCTTATAATAGAGTGTGTCTTATAATAGAGTGTGTCTTATGTAAGAGTGTGTCTTATAATAGAGTGTGTCTTATGTAAGAGTGTGTCTTATGTAAGAGTGTGTATTATAATAGAGTGTGTCTTATGTTAGAGTGTGTCTTATGTTAGAGTGTGTCTTATGTAAGAGTGTGTCTTATGTAAGAGTGTGTCTTATGTAAGAGTGTGTCTTATGTAAGAGTGTGTCTTATAATAGAGTGTGTCTTATGTTAGAGTGTGTCTTATGTTAGAGTGTGTCTTATAATAGAGTGTGTCTTATGTTAGAGTGTGTCTTATGTTAGAGTGTGTCTTATGTAAGAGTGTGTCTTATGTAAGAGTGTGTCTTATGTAAGAGTGTGTCTTATAATAGAGTGTGTCTTATGTTAGAGTGTGTCTTATGTTAGAGTGTGTCTTATAATAGAGTGTGTCTTATGTTAGAGTGTGTCTTATGTTAGAGTGTGTCTTATAATAGAGTGTGTCTTATGTTAGAGTGTGTCTTATAATAGAGTGTGTCTTATGTAAGAGTGTGTCTTATAATAGAGTGTGTCTTATAATAGAGTGTGTCTTATATAAGAGTGTGTCGTATATAAGAGTGTGTCTTATATAAGAGTGTGTCTTATGTTAGTGTGTCTTATGTTAGAGTGTGTCTTATAATAGAGTGTGTCTTATGTAATAGTGTGTCTTATAATAGTGTGTCTTATAATAGAGTGTGTCTTATGTAAGAGTGTGTCAGATACAGTGTCCCTGTCCCTGAACAGTCCCTGAACAGTCCCTGTCCCTGAACAGTCCGTTCACAGTCCCTGTCCCTGAACAGTCCGTTCACAGTCCCTGTCCCTGAACAGTCCGTTCACAGTCCCTGTCCCTGAACAGTCCCTGAACAGTCCCTGTCCCTGAACAGTCCGTTCACAGTCCCTGTCCATGAACAGACCCTGTTTACAGTCCCTGTCCATGAACAGACCCTGTTCACAGTCCCTGTTCACAGTCCCTGTCCCTGAACAGTCCCTGTTCACAGTCCCTGTCCCTGAACAGTCCCTGTTCACAGTCCCTGAACAGTCCCTGTTCGCAGTACCTGTCCCTGAACAGTCCCTGTTCACAGTCCCTGAACAGTCCCTGTTCGCAGTACCTGTCCCTGAACAGTCCCTGTTCGCAGTCCCTGTCCCTGAACAGTCCCCGTTCACAGTCTCTGTCCCTGAACAGCCCCCGTTCACAGTCCCTGTCCCTGAACAGTCCCTGTTCACAGTCCCTGTCACTGAACAGTCCCTGTTCACATGGCGAGAAGTACATTCTGCAGCTTTTCCACTCCTGTCCAGTTTGCACGAGAACAGTGGTTCCCAATCTTTTTATGGTCCCATACCCCTTTCAAACATTCAACCTCCAGCTGTACCCCCTCTAGCGCCAGTGTCAGCTGTACCCCCTCTAGCACCAGAGTCAGTACACTCTCAAATGTTGTTGTTTGCCATCGTTGTAAGCCTGCCACACACACACAATACGATACATTTATTAAACATAAGAATGAGTGTGTTTTTTTAGGACCAGGGCACAAATAATAATATAAGAATAATAATCAATCATTTTGCTCTTTATTTAACCATCTTACATATAAAACCTTATTTGTTCATCAAAAATTGTGAATAACTACAGGTTAATGAGAAGGATGTGCTTGAAAGGATGCACATAACTCACATGTATTTAGTTGCTATGATAGTGAGTGTCGAGAATCCTCTCTCACATAGGTACGTGGTTGTAAAGGGCATTAGTGTCTTAACAGCACGATTTGCCAAGGCAAGAAACTCAGAGCGCAGCACTAACCGCTTGTTGCAATTTCGATGAGAATCTCTTGTTCAGATATCGGTAAGTGGACTTGCGGCCAGGGCATGAAAGCAATAACAAATCCAGTTGTTTGTGTGATCCGTTTTGGGAAATTACCTGCGTAATTCGCACCCGGCTCACTCAGGTGCTTCGCTATATCACATTTGACATTGTCCTTAGGCTTGAGTTCATTTGCACACAAAAAAAATAATGATGGAAAGACCTGTGTGTTGTCCTTGTTAATGCAGACAGAAAAGAGCTCCTTCTTAACTTCTTAATCATAACTTTAATTTTGCGGGACAAAATGTAGTCTTTCTTAGTAAAGAAAACTTTAAGCTCGTCTCTCAATTTTAAAAAACGTGTCAATACTTTGCCCCTTGATAACCAGCGCCGTTCTGTATGTTGTAAAAGCGTTACATTGTCGCTGTCCATATCATTGCAGAATGCAGAAAATACACGAGAGTTCAGGGGGCACTGTGACCTCATCAGGACTAGGAAGAGTCAGGCGTATTGCCCTCACGGTGACCTCATCAGGACTAGGAGGAGTCAGGCGCATTGCCCTCACGGTGACCTCATCAGGACTAGGAGGAGTCAGGCGCATTGCCCTCGCTGTGACCTCATCAGGACTAGGAAGAGTCAGGCGTATTGCCCTCACGGTGACCTCATCAGGACTAGGAGGAGTCAGGCGCATTGCCCTCGCTGTGACCTCATCAGGACTAGGAAGAGTCAGGCGTGTTGCCCTCACTGTGACCTCATCAGGACTAGGAAGAGTCAGGCGCATTGCCCTCGCTGTGACCTCATCAGGACTAGGAAGAGTCAGGCGTGTTGCCCTCACTGTGACCTCATCAGGACTAGGAAGAGTCAGGCGTGTTGTCTTCACTGTGACCTCATCAGGACTAGGAAGAGTCAGGCGTGTTGTCCTCACTGTGACCTCATCAGGACTAGGAAGACTCAGGCGTGTTGCCCTCACTGTGACCTCATCAGGACTAGGAAGAGTCAGGCGTGTTGCCCTCACTGTGACCTCATCAGGACTAGGAAGTGTCAGGCGTGTCGTCCTCACTGTGACCTCATCAGGACTAGGAAGAGTCAGGAGCATATGTCCGACTCCCCTGTAGGACAACCCCACGACCCCACCTGACGATAGCTATTGCGTTCTTCTTCAAACAAAGCAAAGTATGTTCTATTTTCATCCAAAACATTTAATGTCATGCTGAACTACTTTTTCATGTGCTTCATTTCTGTTTCCATTCCCGAATGCGCTAGAATTGCAGACCATATCTGAATTGACCTTCTACGGTCATCCGAACTCTGTACTGAATACTGATTTGTGTATTCCTCTGTGCCCAACCTAAAAAAAAGATTGAGAGAAACATTTGACAAAACACTGTTAATTAATCTCTTTCACAGAGCCAACGAGGTTGTCATTAGCCTGAGAACAGAGAAGGATGGACTGCTGAGGAGCATCGTGGAGAAGACCTATGTCAACATCGACTCCATAGTCACAGTGCAGCACACCTCGATCCAGAAGTACCCGAGGGAGGAGAGGCCTGACATCAACCACTACTACTACTACTGGTGGCATGTGGCTAAATGTACAGTATGTAGTTGGTCAATGTTCATGGTTCAGAAAGTGTGGGTTGGGGAGGGGGGGGCTGCACAGGCAACAAGTCCCTAATCAACTACCTATACTGGTTGGTGAGGACATGGTGGCAAAGTGGACATCGGGAGCTAACCACGTCCACGGTCACAATGACAACAACCTTTTTCCCAAACTGCCTACACCAACCCCTTACAGGTGCAGAGGCTCAAACCAAGTATGTATAAATGTTTGTGTGAACGTTTATTTGTGAACCTTTTGTGTTCATTAACGGAGGTACGACAACTATATTCAACCGAGGTATGTGAGAAGCTGTGCCTCGTGCTTTTCCAGAAACGGCTGGTGAAAGATGGGACTAAACTATATACCAATATCCGTCATCGAAGCCACAGCCTGGTCCTGAAGTTCCTGATTTCTTCCCTGGAATGGTAAACACGCTTGTGTCTTATATGTTTCTATTACAGATTTCTAAGTCACGAAATTATGTTGATGTCGGATTTGGAGCCTGCCAGACGTGCTGAATCATTTCAACAAATCTGTCTGAAATCTCCCACGGATATTACATCATGACTTGCACACAGATCTCAAGTTAGGATTCCACCTACAAATAACTTCAATGAACATAACTCTGCTCTTGGTATCATGTTTCACAGCAGACTGCTGTGCTATGTGAGACCGGATGGATGGACGTAGGCTGAGGCAGTGGATGTTATAACGTTTACCTTTATTTTAAATTAATTGAAATAAAGTATGGATGTTTACACAATTTGACAGACTGAATCATTTATAACGCGGGAAGGTTGATGCTAGTGTAGTCCCCCCCCCCCCATGGGATCAGGGAAGCTGGCCTGTACAGTCAGGCATGAACAGTGTGATCAAAGAGTAGGATAATTAACCTTTCATCTCTGTTGTGTCCGTGGTAGTTATGTCATTCTAACGAGGTTTTACAAAAGACAAAAAGGCTCATGAATAAAAACCCCACTTTAAGTAATTTGTGTCTCTCAGTCATTTTTCCTTGTATGATTGATGACTATGTACTGAGAATGCAATGCAATCTGCAACATAGCTACTGTACCTACAGTAGTATGGCTAATCTTTTGTTGTTCTCTATCGTTGCCTAGTTACGAAGTCATCACTAGAGCATCGTAGGAAGGTCACATTCCCTCGGATGTATCTGTACCCGCTGTATGCTAGATCGCTGTAGGTGAATAAACCTTCGTAAAGTTACAATGTATGTTTATAGATTTATATACAGCTGAATCAAATCATCAAAGCTTGATGATCAGTTAGTTATTGAATCAGCTGTGTAGTGCTAGAGGGCGAAAAAACAAAATGTGCACCTGGGATGGGGGGGACTGGGTATGGAAACACAGATCAATAGTGGTTCTACTTCTATTCTCTATTAGTTTACAATTCTAAACCTGACTAAAAAGGGAATGGAAACAATATCAAGCAAGGAACATGGCATTCTCTCTCACCCTCGGCTAGCATGCCTGCTCCTGCCAAACACGTAGGTAGGTGTACTAGCCCACTAGTCTAGCAAGCAACACGGTGCTGGACGCAACCCAACAAGTGGTGCTTTCCGCCCGCTGGTGCTGGATGGAGGGCTTTTCTCCATGATGGATCGCATAGTCTGTTTCAACAGACGTGATCTTACAGTAGTTACAACAACCCTCTCTTTATCTCACAGCCATTGTAATTATGCTGTACAGAGAAATGTGCTCTGTATTCACAACCATCTATTCTTAGGCGGCGTGTGACTTCAAGTTTGGGAAAGCTTACAATTTATCCGACCATTTCTACCCATAATGCAGTTATGATTTTCTGTGAAACAGTTCCATTTAAAAAATTAAAAAACATTTTAGTTTCTCAAAGTAGTTGTCAAATGGGGAAAATAAAAATGATCCAATCTAAAAGTAACAACAATTCCACTAGTGTTAAGATCACCAGCCTTTGCCGAGTGGACACACTCATTCACCATCAGCCAACGGAGGCTAAAGAAATTAAACTCAGAGATAGCCTATATTCCAATGTAATAGTAGGCCGCCTAGATCTTCCATTGCCAACTAAGTAAAACATACAAATAAGAGTCAAATAAAAAAACAGAAAATATGCTGATGAAAATGTTCTTTCAATCGCATTAATCTCTCTACTCTCTCTGTCTGCCTCTCCTTTCTATCTGTCTTGACATGAGCTATAGCTGGTGACGTGCAACATCGTATCAAAAACAATCAACTGGGTGAAGGTCCGGCCCAATGACCATAAAGCTGTTGAACTTGCAACATTGTATCAAGTAGCCAGATGAGACTACTGAACTTGCAACATTGTATCAAGTAGCCAGATGAGGCTACTGAACTTGCAACATTGTATCAAGTAGCTAGATGAGGCTACTGAACTTGCAACATTGTATCAAGTAGATAGATGTGGCTACCATTTACATTACATTTAAGTCATTTAGCAGACGCTCTTATCCAGAGCGACTTACAAATTGGTGCATTCACCTTATGACATCCAGTGGAACAGTCACTTTACAATAGTGCATCTAAATCTTAAGGGGGGGGGGGGGGGGGGTGAGAGGGATTAGTTATCCTATCCTAGGTATTCCTTAAAGAGGTGGGGTTTCAGGTGTCTCCGGAAGGTGGTGATTGACTCCGCTGTCCTGGCGTCGTGAGGGAGTTTGTTCCACCATTGGGGGGGCCAGAGCAGCGAACAGTTTTGACTGGGCTGAGCGGGAGCTGTACTTCCTCAGTGGTAGGGAGGCGAGCAGGCCAGAGGTGGATGAACGCAGTGCCCTTGTTTGGGTGTAGGGCCTGATCAGAGCCTGGAGGTACTGAGGTGCCGTTCCCCTCACAGCTCCGTAGGCAAGCACCATGGTCTTGTAGCGGAAGCGAGCTTCAACTGGAAGCCAGTGGAGAGAACGGAGGAGCGGGGTGACGTGAGAGAACTTGGGAAGGTTGAACACCAGACGGGCTGTGGCGTTCTGGATGAGTTGAAGGGGTTTAATGGCACAGGCAGGGAGCCCAGCCAACAGCGAGTTGCAGTAATCCAGACGGGAGATGACAAGTGCCTGGATTAGGACCTGCGCCGCTTCCTGTGTGAGGCAGGGTCGTACTCTGCGGATGTTGTAGAGCATGAACCTACAGGAACGGGCCACCGCCTTGATGTTGGTTGAGAACGACAGGGTGTTGTCCAGGAGAGGGCCTAGTATTCCGGCGCCGACTGAGATGGCCGCCTCGCTTCGCGTTCCTAGGAAACTATGCAGTTTTTTGTTTTTTTACGTGTTATTTCTTACATTAGTACCCCAGGTCATCTTAGGTTTCATTACATACAGTCGAGAAGAACTACTGAATATAAGATCAGCGTCAACTCACCATCAGTACGACCAAGAATATGTTTTCCGCGACGCGGATCCTGTGTTCTGCCTTACAAACAGGACAACGGAATGGATCGCATGCAACGACCCAAGGAAATGACTCCGAAAAAGAGGGAAACGCGGCGGTGTTCTGGTCAGACTCCGAAAAAGGGCACATCGCGCACCACTTCCCAGTATTCTTCTTGCCAATGTCCAGTCTCTCGACAACAAGGTTGATGTAATCCGAGCAAGGGTGGCATTCCAGAGGGACATCAGAGACTGCAACGTTCTTTGCTTTACGGAGACATGACTTACTGGGAAAACGCTATCCAGGGCGGTGCAGCCAACGTGTTTCTCCACGCATCGCGCCGACAGAAACAAACATCTCTCTGGTAAGAAGAGTGGCGGGGGCGTATGCCTCATGACTAACGGGACATGGTGTGATGAAGGAAACATACAGGAACTCAAATCCTTCTGTTCACCTGATTTAGAATTCCTCACAATCAAATGTAGACCGCATTATCTTCCAAGAGAATTCTCTTCGATTATAATCACAGCCGTATATATCCCCCAAGCAGACACATCGATGGCTCTGAACGAACTTTATTTAACTCTTTGCAAACTGGAAAACATTTATCCGGAGGCTGCATTCATTGTAGCTGGGGATTTTAACAAAGCCAATCTGAAAACAAGACTCCCTAAATTTTATCAGCATATCGATTGCGCAACCAGGGGTGGTAAAACCTTGGATCATTGTTACTCTAACTTCCGCGACGCATATAAGGCCCTGCCCCGCCCCCTTTCGGAAAAGCTGACCACGACTCCATTTTGCTGATCCCTGCCTACAGGCAGAAATTAAAACAAGAGGCTCCCACGCTGAGGTCTGTCCAACGCTGGTCAGACCAAGCTGACTCTACACTCCAAGACTGCTTCCATCACGTGGACTGGGACATGTTTCGTATTGCGTCAGATGGGAATATTGACGAATACGCTGATTCGGTGTGCGAGTTCATTAGAACGTGCGTCGAAGATGTCGTTCCCATAGCAATGATAAAAACATTCCCTAACCAGAAACCGTGGATTGATGGCAGCATTCGCGTGAAACTGAAAGCGCGAACCACTGCTTTTAATCAGGGCAAGGTGTCTGGCAACATGACTGAATACAAACAGTGCAGCTATTCCCTCCGCAAGGCTATTAAACAAGCTAAGCGTCAGTACAGAGACAAAGTGGAATCTCAATTCAATGGCTCAGACACAAGAGGCATGTGGCAGGATCTACAGTCAATCACGGACTACAAGATGAAATCCAGCCCAGTCACGGACCAGGATGTCTTGCTCCCAGGCAGACTAAATAACTTTTTTGCCCGCTTTGAGGACAATACAGTGCCACTGACACGGCCTGCAACGGAAACATGCGGTCTCTCCTTCACTGCAGCCGAGGTGAGTAAGACATTTAAAAGTGTTAACCCTCGCAAGGCTGCAGGCCCAGACGGCATCCCCAGCCGCGCCCTCAGAGCATGCGCAGACCAGCTGGCCGGTGTGTTTACGGACATATTCAATCAATCCCTATACCAGTCTGCTGTTCCCACATGCTTCAAGAGGGCCACCATTGTTCCTGTTCCCAAGAAAGCTAAGGTAACTGAGCTAAACGACTACCGCCCCGTAGCACTCACTTCCGTCATCATGAAGTGCTTTGAGAGACTAGTCAAGGACCATATCACCTCCACCCTACCTGACACCCTAGACCCACTCCAATTTGCTTACCGCCCAAATAGGTCCACAGACGATGCAATCTCAACCACACTGCACACTGCCCTAACCCACCTGGACAAGAGGAATACCTATGTGAGAATGCTGTTCATCGACTACAGCTCGGCATTCAACACCATAGTACCCTCCAAGCTCGTCATCAAGCTCGAGACCCTGGGTCTCGACCCCGCCCTGTGCAACTGGGTACTGGACTTCCTGACGGGCCGCCCCCAGGTGGTGAGGGTAGGCAACAACATCTCCTCCCCGCTGATCCTCAACACGGGGGCCCCACAAGGGTGCGTTCTGAGCCCTCTCCTGTACTCCCTGTTCACCCACGACTGCGTGGCCACGCACGCCTCCAACTCAATCATCAAGTTTGCGGACGACACAACAGTGGTAGGCTTGATTACCAACAACGACGAGACGGCCTACAGGGAGGAGGTGAGGGCCCTTGGAGTGTGGTGTCAGGAAAATAACCTCACACTCAACGTCAACAAAACTAAGGAGATGATTGTGGACTTCAGGAAACAGCAGAGGGAACACCCCCTATCCACATCGATGGAACAGTAGTGGAGAGGGTAGCTAGTTTTAAGTTCCTCGGCATACACATCACAGACAAACTGAATTGGTCCACTCACACTGACAGCGTCGTGAAGAAGCGCAGCAGCGCCTATTCAACCTCAGGAGGCTGAAGAAATTCGGCTTGTCACCAAAAGCACTCACAAACTTCTACAGATGCACAATCGAGAGCATCCTGGCGGGCTGTATCACCGCCTAGTACGGCAACTGCTCCGCCCTCAACCGTAAGGCTCTCCAGAGGGTAGTGAGGACTGCACAACGCATCACCGGGGGCAAACTACCTGCCCTCCAGGACACCTACACCACCCGTTGTTACAGGAAGGCCATAAAGATCATCAAGGACATCAACCACCTGAACCACTGCCTGTTCACCCCGCTATCATCCAGAAGGCGAGGTCAGTACAGGTGCATCAAAGCTGGGACCGAGAGACTGAAAAACAGCTTCTATCTCAAGGCCATCAGACTGTTAAACAGCCACCACTAACACTGAGTGGCTGCTGCCAACACACTGTCATTGACACTGACCCAACTCCAGCCATTTTAATAATGGGAATTGATGGGAAATGATGTAAATATATCACTAGCCACTTTAAACAATGCTACCTTATATAATGTTACTTACCCTACATTATTCATCTCATATGCATATGTATATACTGTACTCTACATCATCGACTGCATCCTTATGTAACACATGTATCACTAGCCACTTTAACTATGCCACTTTGTTTACTTTGTCTACACACTCATCTCATATGTATATACTGTACTCGATACCATCTACTGTATGCTGCTCTGTACCATCACTCATTCATATATCCTTATGTACATGTTCCTTATCCCCTTACACTGTGTATAAGACAGTAGTTTTGGAATTGTTAGTTAGATTACTTGTTGGTTATCACTGCATTGTCGGAACTAGAAGCACAAGCATTTCGCTACACTCGCATTAACATCTGCTAACCATGTGTATGTGACAAATAAAATTTGATTTGATTTGATTTGATTTGATTTGATCATGCCAAGGTTCTTAGCGCTCTGGGAGGAGGACACAATGGAGTTGTCAACCGTGATGGCGAGATCATGGAAAAGGCAGTCCTTCCCCGGGAGGAAGAGCAGCTCCGTCTTGCCGAGGTTCAGCTTGAGGTGGTGATCCGTCATCCACACTGATATGTCTGCCAGACATGCAGAGATGCGATTCGCCACCTGGTCATCAGAAGGGGGAAAGGAGAAGATTAATTGTGTGTCGTCTGCATAGCAATGATAGGAGAGACCATGTGAGGTTATGACAGAGCCAAGTGACTTGGTGTATAGCGAGAATAGGAGAGGGCCTAGAACAGAGCCCTGGGGGACACCAGTGGTGAGAGCGCGTGGTGAGGAGACAGATTCTCGCCACGCCACCTGGTAGGAGCGACCTGTCAGGTAGGACGCAATCCAAGCGTGGGCCGCGCCGGAGATGCCCAACTCGGAGAGGGTGGAGAGGAGGATCTGATGGTTCACAGTATCGAAGGCAGCCGATAGATCTAGAAGGATGAGAGCAGAGGAGAGAGAGTTAGCTTTAGCAGTGCGGAGCGCCTCCGTGATACAGAGGAGAGCAGTCTCAGTTGAATGACTAGTCTTGAAACCTGACTGATTTGGATCAAGAAGGTCATTCAGAGAGAGATAGCGGGAGAGCTGGCCAAGGACGGCACGTTCAAGAGTTTTGGAGAGAAAAGAAAGAAGGGATTCTGGTGTGTAATTGTTGACATCGGAGGGATCGAGTGTAGGTTTTTTCAGAAGGGGTGCAACTCTCGCTCTCTTGAAGACGGAAGGGACGTAGCCAGCGGTCAGGGATGAGTTGATGAGCGAGTTGAGGTAAGGGAGAAGGTCTCCGGAAATGGGCTGAAGAAGAAAGGAGGGGATAGGGTCAAGCGGGCAGGTTGTTGGGCGGCCGGCCGTCACAAGACGCAAGATTTCATCTGGAGAGAGAGGGGAGAAAGAGGTCAGAGCACAGGGTAGGGCAGTGTGAGCAGAACCAGCGGTGTCGTTTGACTTAGCAAACGAGGATCGGATGTCGTCGACCTTCTTTTCAAAATGGTTGATGAAGTCATCTGCAGAGAGGGAGGAGGGGGAGGGGGAGGAGGATTCAGGAGGGAGGAGAAGGTGGCAAAGAGCTTCCTAGGGTTAGAGGCAGATGCTTGGAATTTAGAGTGGTAGAAAGTGGCTTTAGCAGCAGAGACAGAGGAGGAAAATGTAGAGAGGAGGGAGTGAAAGGATGCCAGGTCCGCAGGGAGGCGAGTTTTCCTCCATTTCCGCTCGGCTGCCCTGAGCCCTGTTCTGTGAGCTCGCAATGAATCATCGAGCTACCGAACTTGCAACATTGCATCAAGTAGCTAGGTGAGGCTGGTGGGAGGAGCTGTAGGAAGATGTGCTCATTGTAATGTCTGGAATAAATGTAAGGCATAAAAACACATCTCACATATAGAAACCATATGTTTCACTCCATTCCGTTGATTCCATACCAGTCAGTACAATGAGCCCCATGCTCCTATATCTCCTATCTTCAACTAACCTATTTCAGGCCCTCAGAGTTTCTCGGGATGGACACAGCTGCGCAAAGGGAAATGTGTTCAGATAATGTGTTCAGATATTTTATTACATTTTCTACTGCAATATGGGATCCTCAGACATTTTGCTCTTTTACACCCGAGGCCTGGTGATTGAGAGGAGAGTGTTGGAAAGATTTTTCAAATAGCCTACCGTGAGGAACGATTATAATTCACAATGGATGAAAAAGAAACAGACGTAGTTGACTGAGAAGCTCAGTTTATTAGTGGTGGTGAGTTTTAAGACAATCAGAAATCCCCAATTGGGCAATTTCCTACATTTGCGCGCAGCAGGCCAGTTAGCCTAGTTCTATGCTCAGGCTCCATCAACATTATGAGGACAGAGGAGCCAGATGCACACATGAAGCGCTCCAAACAAAACACAATGAGAAAATGTACAAAACGTGTCTCTCACAAGTGTAGCAGGCTGTGAACTCTGTCAATAACGTTTACACTCCGACAATGCTCTCACTGTCATGGCCTTCATAACAAACAGACTAACAGTGAAATGCTTACTTACGGCCCAACAATGCAGAATACAATATATATATATATAATATATAATTAAACAAATGATAATAATAACAGAAAAAAATGACTTAATTCATCTATGCATTAAGTACGGGATAAACAGTGACGTTCTGTACATTACCTTGGAAATAATGGACAACTAGGTGAATGTGTTTATCCCGCTAAAACCACAGTTACCAAAGAAAGCAATACTAAGCACACATTTACCAATATTATTTTTGATTTTGTTGATATGTTAACTTATCTAAGCAAATTCATACTTTCCCATCTTTAGGGTTGCAAGAGATGCAGCCCAGTTGTTCGTTCGATTAGTTTGTTCGTTCTTCTTTCTGTTCGGATGCCATGCTCGTGGGCAATATTCTTATTCCTTACTAGTTAGCCAGATGGCTACTGCTAGCCATGACGTCTGCAGCCAAAATAACAGCAAAGTAGCTGTTTTCTATTGACGTTTGGACACATCCATAACAATGAGCAGATGATGCCCTATTTTGCTTGGCACAGCTAGAAAAGTTTGCCTTGTCACCAGGACACTTAGGGAGATCGCATTGAATATCAAACACTAGGCTAGAAGCTAAATAGTTTGTTGCTAGCCAACCTGCCAACATGACAACCGAATTCAACAATACCAGTTACTGAAAACAACTGGGCAAACTAGAAACACGTGGAAGGATTTGACAGCATAGTAGAGACCAGAGAAATGAATGTTCATCACCATGTTAGGGTCATCAGATGCTCCTTAAAAACATGTCTCTGTACAGACAAAAGAAATGCTAGCTAGCTATGTTTTTAACTTCTTTACAATGCATTCCCTCTCTGTTTGGTTTAGCTTGCTGTAACTTTGCAGCTGTCCGCAGGTGTAGGTGCATATTATTGCGAGGTCGATATATGTTCCAACTGTCCCGTTCTAGAATGCCCTTCTAGCCAATGAGAAACGAGTATTCACCAATGCTGTGGTATAACAGAACTGAATGTAACCAAATGATAGGGATAGGTCGTAAATGTACTGCTGATGACATACAGTACGTAATGAAGATGGATAAAAACAGTATGTAAACAACCAAAGGGCAAACAATTAAACACGATAAAACAATGAATGTGCAAGAATTGTCTGGAGACAGCTCAGTGCATGCTGGAGAGCTGAGCGCATTCTGGATAGAGGCACGCCAATATCTTCACCACACACCCCTCCTCCCCTTCTTCTTGTCTCAACATTTAAATTATATTCAAGACACATTATCTTCACACATTTTGTAGATGCTTTTCACTGACAGCCACATCTCAATAATCACTCAGAAAAGCCCTACTCAAAGCATTGTCCTGCGGCTGTCTCTCTCCATCTCTCCATCTCCCTCTGTCTGTCTGTCTCTCTCCATCTCTCCATCTCCCTCTGTCTGTCTGTCTCTCTCCATCTCCCTCTGTCTGTCTGTCTCTCTCCATATCTCCCTCTCCCTCTGTCTGTCTCTCTCTCTCCATCTCTCCATCTCCCTCTGTCTGTCTCTCTCTCTCCACATGTCTCTCTCCATCTCTCCATCTCCCTCTGTCTGTCTCTCTCTCTCCACATGTCTCTCTCCATCTCTCCATCTCCCTCTGTCTGTCTCTCTCTCTCTCCACATGTCTCTCTCCATCTCTCCATCTTCCTCTGTCTGTCTCTCTCTCTCTCAACATCTCTCTCTCCATCTCTCTCTGTCTGTCTCTCTCTCTCAACATCTCTCTCTCCATCTCTCTCTGTCTGTCTCTCTCTCTCTCAACATCTCTCTCTCCATCTCTCTCTGTCTGTCTCTCTCTCTCAACATCTCTCTCAACATCTCTCTCTGTCTGTCTCTCTCTCTCAACATCTCTCTCTCCATCTCTCTCTGTCTGTCTCTCTCTCTCAACATCTCTCCATCTCTCTCTGTCTGTCTCTCTCTCTCAACATCTCTCTCTCCATCTCTCTCTGTCTGTCTCTCTCTCATCCATGTATCCTTCTCCCTCTCTCTTTCTGTCTGTGTCTCTCTCTCTCAACATCTCTCTCTCCATCTCTCTCTCCTCGTATCTCTGACACACTCTCACACCACAGAGGTCCATTAAATAGATGTTTTCACACTGTAGAATAGCAGCAGACTCAAGGTCTCAGTGTGAATGTGTGTGGGCAAGAACTGAAGTCAGTGTTAAGAGAAAAAGGCTATGTCGCATGTGTGTGTGTGTGTGTGTGTGTGTGTGTGTGTGTGTGTGTGTGTGTGTGTGTGTGTGTGTGTGTGTGTGTGTGTGTGTGTGTGTGTGTGTGTGTGTGTGTGTGTGTGTGTGTGTGTGTGTGTGTGTGTGTGTGTGTGTGTGTGTGTGTGTGTGTGTGTGTGTGTGTGTGTGTGTGTGTGTGCCAGTCATGATACAGGAAAGTCAAAGTAAAAATCATATCATTTGGTCCTAGAGGGAGAGCGAGAGAGACCGATAGAAAGTGGCAAAGAGAGAGGAGGGAAAGAGAGAAAGGGAGGCAGAGGGAGGAGTGGAGAGAGAAAGGGAGGCAGAGAAAGGAGGGGAGAAAGAGAGAAAAGGGAGGAGAAAAATAGATATATATTTATATTTAATGCAATCCCGATACCAGGATCGATATGACAACTACCAGTGAAAATAGAGGGCGCCAAAATTCAAACTACAGAAATCTCATAATTACAATTCCTAAAACATACATGTGTTTTATATCATTTTAAAGCTATTCTCGTTGTTATTCCTACCAAAGTGTCCGATTTCAAATAGGCTTTTCAGTGAAAGCACCACAAACGATTATGTTAGGTCTCCACCAAACCACAATAAGCACAGCCATTTTCCAGCAAAATATAGCCTTCACAAAATCCAGAAATAAAGGTCAAATGAATAACTAACCTTGAATCCTCCATTAGAATGATAGATGTAATCTACTCCTCCATTAGGATGATAGATGTAATCTACTCCTCCATTAGGATGATATATGTAATCTACTCCTCCATTAGGATGATAGATGTAATCTACTCCTCCATTAGGATGATATATGTAATCTACAGGATGATAGATGTAATCTACTCCTCCATTAGGATGATAGATGTAATCTACAGGATGATAGATGTAATCTACTCCTCCATTAGGATGATAGATGTAATCTACTCCTCCATTAGGATGATATATGTAATCTATGATAGATGTAATCTACTCCTCCATTAGGATGATAGATGTAATCTATGATAGATGTAATCTACTCCTCCATTAGGATGATAGATGTAATCTATTCCATTAGGATGATAGATGTAATCTACAGGATGATAGATGTAATCTACTCCTCCATTAGGATGATAGATGTAATCTACTCCTCCATTAGGATGATAGATGTAATCTACTCCTCCATTAGGATGATAGATGTAATCTACTCCTCCATTAGGATGACATATGTAATCTACTCATCCATTAGGATGATAGATGTAATCTATTCCATTAGGATGATAGATGTAATCTATGATAGATGTAATCTACTCCTCCATTAGGATGATAGATGTAATCTACTCCTCCATTAGGATGATAGATGTAATCTACTCCTCCTTTAGGATGATAGATGTAATCTACTCCATTAGGATGATAGATGTAATCTACTCCTCCATTAGGATGATAGATGTAATCTACTCCATTAGGATGATAGATGTAATCTACTCCTCCATTAGGATGATAGATGTAATCTACTCCTCCATTAGGATGATAGATGATAGATGTAATCTACTCCTCCTTTAGGATTATAGATGTAATCTACTCCTCCATTAGGATGATAGATGTAATCTACTCCTCCATTAGGATGATAGATGTAATCTACTCCTCCATTAGGATGATAGATGATAGATGTAATCTACTCCTCCATTAGGATGATAGATGTAATCTACTCCATTAGGATGATAGATGTAATATACAGGATGACAGATGTAATCTATTCCATTAGGATGACAGGTGTAATCTACTCATCCATTAGGATGATAGATGTAATCTACACCTCCATTAGGATGATAGATGTAATCTACAGGATGATAGATGTCATCTACTCCTCCATTAGGATGATAGATGTAATCTACTCCTCCATTAGGATGATAGATGTAATCTACAGGATGATAGATGTAATCTACATATCCATTAGGATGACATATGTAATCTACTCATCCATTAGGATGATAGATGTAATCTACTCCTCCATTAGGATGATATATGTAATCTATTCCATTAGGATGATAGATGTAATCTACAGGATGATAGATGTAATCTATTCCATTAGGATGATAGATGTAATCTACAGGATGATAGATGTAATCTACACATCCATTAGGATGAGATATGTAATCTACTCATCCATTAGGATGATAGATGTAATCTACTCCTCCATTAGGATGATAGATGTAATCTACAGGATGATAGATGTAATCTACTCCATTAGGATGATAGATGTAATCTACTCCTCCATTAGGATGATAGATGTAATCTACAGGATGATAGATGTAATCTACTCCTCCATTAGGATGATAGATGTAATCTACTCCTCCATTAGGATGATAGATGTAATCTATTCCTCCATTAGGATGATAGATGTCATCTACAGGATGATAGATGTAATCTACTCCTCCATTAGGATGATAGATGTAATCTACTCCTCCATTAGGATGACATATGTAATCTACTCATCCATTAAGATGATAGATGTAATCTCCTCCATTAGGATGATATATGTAATCTACACCTCCATTAGGATGATAGATGTAATCTCCTCCATTAGGATGATAGATGTAATCTACTCATCCATTAGGATGATAGATGTAATCTACTCCTCCAGTAGGATGATATATGTAATCTACACCTCCATTAGGATGATAGATGTAATCTATTCCATTAGGATGACAGATGTAATCTATTCCATTAGGATGATAGATGTAATCTACTCCTCCATTAGGATGATAGATGTAATCTATTCCATTAGGATGATAGATGTAATCTACAGGATGATAGATGTAATCTACTCCTCCATTAGGATGATAGATGTAATCTACAGGATGATAGATGTAATCTACACATCCATTAGGATGACATATGTAATCTATTCCATTAGGATGATAGATGTAATCTACTCCTCCATTAGGATGACATATGTAATCTACTCATCCATTAAGATGATAGATGTAATCTCCTCCATTAGGATGATATATGTAATCTACACCGCCATTAGGATGATAGATGTAATCTCCTCCATTAGGATGATAGATGTAATCTACTCATCCATTAGGATGATAGATGTAATCTACTCCTCCAGTAGGATGATATATGTAATCTACACCTCCATTAGGATGATAGATGTAATCTATTCCATTAGGATGACAGGTGTAATCTATTCCATTAGGATGATAGATGTAATCTACTCCTCCATTAGGATGATAGATGTAATCTATTCCTCCATTAGGATGATAGATGTAATCTACAGGATGATAGATGTAATCTACTCCTCCATTAGGATGATAGATGTAATCTACTCCTCCATTAGGATGATAGATGTAATCTACAGGATGATAGATGTAATCTACACATCCATTAGGATGACATATGTAATCTATTCCATTAGGATGATAGATGTAATCTACTCCTCCATTAAGATGATAGATGTAATCTACTCCTCCATTAGGATGATAGATGTAATCTACAGGATGATAGATGTAATCTACACATCCATTAGGATGATAGATGTCATCTACAGGATGATAGATGTAATCTACTCCTCCATTAGGATGATAGATATAATCTACAGGATGATAGATGTAATCTACTCCTCCATTAGGATGATAGATGTAATCTACTCATCCATTAGGATGATAGATGTAATCTACTCCTCCATTAGGATGATAGATGTAATCTACAGGATGATAGATGTAATCTATTCCATTAGGATGATAGATGTAATCTACAGGATGATAGATGTAATCTACACATCCATTAGGATGAGATATGTAATCTACTCATCCATTAGGATGATAGATGTAATCTACTCATCCATTAGGATGATAGATGTAATCTACTCCTCCATTAGGATGATAGATGTAATCTACTCATCCATTAAGATGATAGATGTAATCTCCTCCATTAGGATGATATATGTAATCTACACCTCCATTAGGATGATAGATGTAATCTACAGGATGATAGATGTAATCTACTCCTCCATTAGGATGATAGATGTAATCTACTCCTCCATTAGGATGATAGATGTAATCTACAGGATGATAGATGTAATCTACACATCCATTAGGATGACATATTAGGATGATATAATCTATTCCATTAGGATGATAGATGTAATGATAGATGTAATCTCTCTCCATTAGGATGATAGATGTAATCTACTCCTCCATTAGGATGATAGATGTAATCTACAGGATGATAGATGTAATCTACACATCCATTAGGATGATATATGTAATCTATTCCATTAGGATGATAGATGTAATCTATCTTAGGATGATAGAGGATGATAGATGTAATCTACACATCCATTAAGGATGATAGATGTAATCTATTCCATTAGGATGATAGATGTAATCTACAGGATGATAGATGTAATCTACACATCCATTAGGATGATAGATGTAATCTACTCATCCATTAGGATGATAGATGTAATCTATTCCATTAGGATGATAGATGTAATCTACTCCTCCATTAGGATGATAGATGTAATCTACTCCTCCATTAGGATGATAGATGTCATCTATGATAGATGTAATCTACTCCTCCATTAGGATGATAGATATAATCTACAGGATGATAGATGTAATCTACTCTCCATTAGGATGATAGATGTAATCTACTCATCCATTAGGATGATAGATGTAATCTACTCCTCCATTAGGATGATAGATGTAATCTACAGGATGATAGATGTAATCTACACATCCATTAGGATGATAGATGTAATCTACTCCTCCATTAGGATGATAGATGTAATCTACTCATCCATTAAGATGATAGATGTAATCTCCTCCATTAGGATGATATATGTAATCTACACCTCCATTAGGATGATAGATGTAATCTACAGGATGATAGATGTAATCTACTCCTCCATTAGGATGATAGATGTAATCTACTCCTCCATTAGGATGATAGATGTAATCTACAGGATGATAGATGTAATCTACACATCCATTAGGATGACATATGTAATCTATTCCATTAGGATTATAGATGTAATCTACTCCTCCATTAAGATGATAGATGTCATCTACTCCTCCATTAGGATGATAGATGTAATCTACAGGATGATAGATGTAATCTACTCCTCCATTCGGATGATAGATGTAATCTACTCCTCCATTAGGATGATAGATGTAATCTATTCCATTAGGATGATAGATGTAATCTACAGGATGATAGATGTAATCTACTCCTCCATTAGGATGATAGATGTAATCTACTCCTCCATTAGGATGATAGATGTAATCTACAGGATGATAGTTGTAATCTACACATCCATTAGGATGACATATGTAATCTATTCCATTAGGATGATAGATGTAATCTACTCCTCCATTAAGATGATATATGTAATCTACTCCTCCATTAGGATGATAGATGTAATCTACAGGATGATAGATGTAATCTACACATCCATTAGGATGACATATGTAATCTACTCATCCATTAGGATGATATATGTAATCTACAGGATGATAGATGTAATCTACTCCTCCATTAGGATGATAGATGTAATCTACTCCTCCATTAGGATGATAGATGTCATCTACAGGATGATAGATGTAATCTACTCCTCCATTAGGATGATATAATCTACAGGATGATAGATGTAATCTACTCCTCCATTAGGATGATAGATGTAATCTACAGGATGATAGATGTAATCTACTCATCCATTAGGATGATAGATGTAATCTATTCCATTAGGATGATAGATGTAATCTACTCCTCCATTAGATGATAGATGTAATCTACTCCTCCATTAGGATGATAGATGTAACCTACAGGATGATAGATGTAATCTACACTCCATTAGGATGATAGATGTAATCTACAGGATGATAGATGTAATCTATTCCATTAGGATGATAGATGTAATCTACAGGATGATATATGTAATCTACTCATCCATTAGGATGAGATATGTAATCTACTCATCCATTAGGATGATAAATGTAATCTACTCCTCCATTAGGATGATAGATGTAATCTACAGGATGATAGATGTAATCTACTCCATTAGGATGATAGATGTAATCTACTCCTCCATTAGGATGATAGATGTAATCTATGATAGATGTAATCTATTCCATTAGGATGATAGATGTAATCTACAGGATGATAGATGTAATCTACACATCCATTAGGATGAGATATGTAATCTACTCATCCATTAGGATGATAGATGTAATCTACTACTCCATTAGGATGATAGATGTAATCTACAGGATGATAGATGTAATCTACTCCTCCATTAGGATGATAGATGTAATCTACAGGATGATAGATGTAATCTACTCATCCATTAGGATGATAGATGTAATCTACTCCTCCATTAGGATGATAGATGTAATCTATTCCATTAGGATGATAGATGTAACCTACAGGATGATAGATGTAGTCTATACCAGTAGGATGATAGATGTAATCTACAGGATGATAGATGTAATCTATTCCATTAGGATGATAGATGTAATCTACAGGATGATAGATGTAATCTACACATCCATTAGGATGAGATATGTAATCTACTCATCCATTAGGATGATAAATGTAATCTACTCCTCCATTAGGATGATAGATGTAATCTTCAGGATGATAGATGTAATCTACTCCATTAGGATGATAGATGTAATCTACTCCTCCATTAGGATGATAGATGTAATCTACAGGATGATAGATGTAATCTATTCCATTAGGATGATAGATGTAATCTACAGGATGATAGATGTAATCTACACATCCCATTAGGATGATATATGTAATCTATTCCATTAGGATGATAGATGTAATCTACTCCTCCATTAGGATGATAGATGTAATCTACAGGATGATAGATGTAATCTACTCCTCCATTAGGATGATAGATGTAATCTACTCCTCCATTAGGATGACATATGTAATCTACTCGTCCATTAGGATGATAGATGTAATCTACTCCTCCATTAGGATGATAGATGTAATTTACTCCTCCATTAGGATGATAGATGTAACCTACAGGATGATAGATGTAATCTACTCCTCCATTAGGATGATAGATGTAATCTACAGGATGATAGATGTAATCTATTCCATTAGGATGATAGATGTAATCTACAGGATGATAGATGTAATCTACACATCCATTAGGATGAGATATGTAATCTACTCATCCATTAGGATGACATATGTAATCTACTCATCCATTAGGATGATAGATGTAATCTACTCCTCCATTAGGATGATAGATGTAATCTACAGGATGATAGATGTAATCTACTCCTCCATTAGGATGATAGATGTAATCTACTCCTCCATTAGGATGACATATGTAATCTACAGGATGATAGATGTAATCTACTCCTCCATTAGGATGATAGATGTAATCTACTCCTCCATTAGGATGATAGATGTAATCTACAGGATGATAGATGTAATCTACTCCTCCATTAGGATGATAGATGTAATCTATTCCATTAGGATGATAGATGTAATCTACAGGATGATAGATGTAATCTACACATCCATTAGAATGAGATATGTAATCTACACATCCATTAGGATGATAGATGTAATCTACTCCTCCATTAGGATGATAGATGTAATCTACAGGATGACATATGTAATCTATTCCATTAGGATGATAGATGTAATCTACTCCTCCATTAAGATGATAGATGTAATCTACTCCTCCATTAGGATGATAGATGTAATCTACAGGATGATAGATGTAATCTACACATCCATTAGGATGAGATATGTAATCTACTCATCCATTAGGATGATAGATGTAATCTACTCCTCCATTAGGATGATAGATGTAATCTATGATAGATGTAATCTACTCCATTAGGATGATAGATGTAATCTACTCCTCCATTAGGATGATAGATGTAATCTACTCATGATAGATGTAATCTATTCCATTAGGATGATAGATGTAATCTACAGGATGATAGATGTAATCTACACATCCATTAGGATGAGATATGTAATCTACTCATCCATTAGGATGATAGATGTAATCTACTCCTCCATTAGGATGATAGATGTAATCTACAGGATGATAGATGTAATCTACTCCATTAGGATGATAGATGTAATCTACTCCTCCATTAGGATGACATATGTAATCTACAGGATGATAGATGTAATCTACTCCCATTAGGATGATAGATGTAATCTATTCCATTAGGATGATAGATGTAATCTACAGGATGATAGATGTAATCTATTCCATTAGGATGATAGATGTAATCTACTCCTCCATTAGGGTGATAGATGTAATCTACTCCTCCATTAGGATGATAGATGTAACCTACAGGATGATAGATGTCCTAATCCAGGCACTTGTCATCTCCCGTCTGGATTACTGCAACTAGGCTGGGCTCCCTGCCTGTGCCATTAAACCCCTTCAACTCATCCAGAACGCCGCAGCCCGTCTGGTGTTCAACCTTCCCAAGTTCTCTCACGTCACCCCGCTCCTCCGTTCTCTCCACTGGCTTCCAGTGAAGCTCGCATCCGCTACAAGAACATGGCGCTTGCCTTACGGAGCTGTGAGGGGAACGGCACCTCAGTACCTCCAGGCTCTGATCAGGCCCTCACCCAAACAAGGGCACTGATATCCACCTCTGGCCTACTCTACCCTGCCATTGAGGAAGACAGCTCCCGCTCAGCCCAGTCAAAACTGTTCTACCCTGGCCCCCAATGGTGGAACAAACTCCCTCACGACGCCAGGACAGTGGAGTCAATCACCACCTTCCGGAGACACCTGAAACCCCACCTCTTTAAGGAATACCTAGGATAGGATAAGTAATCCCTCTCACCCCCAAGTTTTTAGATGCACTATTGTAAAGTGACTGTTCCACTGGATGTCATAAGGTGAATGCACCAATTTGTAAGTCGCTCTGGATAAAAGCGTCTGCTAAATTACTTAAATGTAAAATGTAATGTAATCTACACCAGTAGGATGATAGATGTAATCTACAGGATGATAGATGTAATCTATTCCATTAGGATGATAGATGTAATCTACAGGATGATAGATGTAATCTATTCCATTAGGATGATAGATGTAATCTACAGGATGATAGATGTAATCTATTCCATTAGGATGATAGATGTAATCTACAGGATGATAGATGTAATCTACTCCTCCATTAGGATGATAGATGTAATCTACAGGATGATAGATGTAATCTACTCCTCCATTAAGATGATAGATGTAATCTACTCCTCCATTAGGATGATAGATGTAATCTACAGGATGATAGATGTAATCTATTCCATTAGGATGATAGATGTAATCTATTCCATTAGGATGATAGATGTAATCTACAGGATGATAGATGTAATCTATTCCATTAGAATGATAGATGTAATCTACAGGATGATAGATGTAATCTATCTACACATCCATTAGGATGAGATATGTAATCTACTCATCCATTAGGATGATAGATGTAATCTACACATCCATTAGGATGACATATGTAATCTACTCATCCATTAGGATGATATATGTAATCTACAGGATGATAGATGTAATCTACTCCTCCATTAGGATGATAGATGTCATCTACAGGATGATAGATGTAATCTACTCCTCCATTAGGATGATAGATGTAATCTATTCCATTAGGATGATAGATGTCATCTACAGGATGATAGATGTAATCTACACATCCATTAGGATGAGATATGTAATCTACTCATCCATTAGGATGATAGATGTAATCTACTCCTCCATTAGGATGATAGATGTAATCTACAGGATGATAGATGTAATCTACTCCATTAGGATGATAGATGTAATCTACTCCTCCATTAGGATGATAGATGTAATCTACAGGATGATAGATGTAATCTACTCCTCCATTAGGATGATAGATGTAATCTACTCCTCCATTAGGATGATAGATGTCATCTACAGGATGATAGATGTAATCTACTCCTCCATTAGGATGATAGATGTAATCTACAGGATGATAGATGTAATCTACTCCTCCATTAGGATGATAGATGTAATCTACTCATCCATTAAGATGATAGATGTAATCTCCTCCATTAGGATGATATATGTAATCTACACCTCCATTAGGATGATAGATGTAATCTACTCATCCATTAGGATGATAGATGTAATCTACTCCTCCATTAGGATGATAGATGTAATCTACAGGATGATAGATGTAATCTACTCCTCCATTAGGATGATAGATGTAATCTATCCATTAAGATGATAGATGTAATCTCTCTCCATTAGGATGATAGATGTAATCTACTCCTCCATTAGGATGATAGATGTCATCTACAGGATGATAGATGTAATCTACTCCTCCATTAGGATGATAGATGTAATCTACTCCTCCATTAGGATGATAGATGTAATCTACAGGATGATAGATGTAATCTACACATCCATTAGGATGATATGTAATCTATTCCATTAGGATTATAGATGTAATCTACTCCTCCATTAAGATGATAGATGTAATCTACATTAGGATGATAGATGTAATCTACAGGATAATAGATGTAATCTACTCCTCCATTAAGATGATAGATGTAATCTACTCCTCCATTAGGATGATAGATGTAATCTATTCCATTAGGATGATAGATGTAATCTACAGGATGATAGATGTAATCTACTCCTCCATTAGGATGATAGATGTAATCTACTCCTCCATTAGGATGATAGATGTAATCTACAGGATGATAGATGTAATCTACACATCCATTAGGATGACATATGTAATCTATTCCATTAGGATGATAGATGTAATCTACTCCTCCATTAAGATGATAGATGTAATCTACTCCTCCATTAGGATGATAGATGTAATCTACAGGATGATAGATGTAATCTACACATCCATTAGGATGACATATGTAATCTACTCCATTAGGATGATAGATGTAAGATCTACTCCTCCATTAGGATGATAGATGTAATCTACTCCTCCATTAGGATGATAGATGTCATCTACAGGATGATAGATGTAATCTACTCCTCCATTAGGATGATAGATATAATCTACAGGATGATAGATGTAATCTACTCCTCCATTAGGATGATAGATGTAATCTACAGGATGATAGATGTAATCTACTCATCCATTAGGATGATAGATGTAATCTACTCCTCCATTAGGATGATAGATGTAATCTACTCCTCCATTAGGATGATAGATGTAATCTACTCCTCCATTAGGATGATAGATGTAACCTACAGGATGATAGATGTAATCTACACCAGTAGGATGATAGATGTAATCTACAGGATGATAGATGTAATCTATTCCATTAGGATGATAGATGTAATCTACAGGATGATATATGTAATCTACACATCCATTAGGATGAGATATGTAATCTACTCATCCATTAGGATGATAAATGTAATCTACTCCTCCATTAGGATGATAGATGTAATCTACAGGATGATAGATGTAATCTACTCCATTAGGATGATAGATGTAATCTACTCCTCCATTAGGATGATAGATGTAATCTACAGGATGATAGATGTAATCTATTCCATTAGGATGATAGATGTAATCTACAGGATGATAGATGTAATCTACACATCCATTAGGATGAGATATGTAATCTACTCATCCATTAGGATGATAGATGTAATCTACTACTCCATTAGGATGATAGATGTAATCTACAGGATGATAGATGTAATCTACTCCTCCATTAGGATGATAGATGTAATCTACAGGATGATAGATGTAATCTACTCATCCATTAGGATGATAGATGTAATCTACTCCTCCATTAGGATGATAGATGTAATCTACTCCTCCATTAGGATGATAGATGTAACCTACAGGATGATAGATGTAATCTATACCAGTAGGATGATAGATGATGACAGATATAGATGTAATCTATTCCATTAGGATGATAGATGGATAATCTACTACTCCATTAGGATGATAGATGTAATCTATCCAGGATGATAGATGTAATCTACTCCTCCATTAGGATGATAGATGTAATCTTCAGGATGATAGATGTAATCTACTCCCATTAGGATGATAGATGTAATCTACTCCTCCATTAGGATGATAGATGTAATCTATTCCATTAGGATGATAGATGTAACCTACAGGATGATAGATGTAATCTACACATCCATTAGGATGATAGATGTAATCTACAGGATGATAGATGTAATCTATTCCATTAGGATGATAGATGTAATCTACAGGATGATAGATGTAATCTACACATCCATTAGATGATAGATGTAATCTACTCCTCCATTAGGATGACATATGTAATCTACTCGTCCATTAGATGATAGATGTAATCTACTCCTCCATTAGGATGATAGATGTAATTTACTCCTCCATTAGGATGATAGATGTAACCTACAGGATGATAGATGTAATCTACTCCTCCATTAGGATGATAGATGTAATCTACAGGATGATAGATGTAATCTATTCCATTAGGATGATAGATGTAATCTACAGGATGATAGATGTAATCTACACATCCATTAGGATGAGATATGTAATCTACTCATCCATTAGGATGACATATGTAATCTACTCATCCATTAGGATGATAGATGTAATCTACTCCTCCATTAGGATGATAGATGTAATCTACAGGATGATAGATGTAATCTACTCCTCCATTAGGATGATAGATGTAATCTACTCCTCCATTAGGATGACATATGTAATCTACAGGATGATAGATGTAATCTACTCCTCCATTAGGATGATAGATGTAATCTACTCCTCCATTAGGATGATAGATGTAATCTACAGGATGATAGATGTAATCTACTCCTCCATTAGGATGATAGATGTAATCTATTCCATTAGGATGATAGATGTAATCTACAGGATGATAGATGTAATCTACACATCCATTAGAATGAGATATGTAATCTACACATCCATTAGGATGATAGATGTAATCTACTCCTCCATTAGGATGATAGATGTAATCTACATTAGGATGATAGATGTAATCTATTCATTAGGATGATAGATGTAATCTACTCCATCCAGGATGATAGATGTAATCTACTCCTCCATTAGGATGATAGATGTAATCTACAGGATGATAGATGTAATCTACTCCTCCATTAGGATGAGATATGGATGAGATAATCTACTCATCCATTAGGATGATAGATGTAATCTACTCCTCCATTAGGATGATAGATGTAATCTACAGGATGATAGATGTAATCTACTCCATTAGGATGATAGATGTAATCTACTCCTCCATTAGGATGATAGATGTAATCTACAGGATGATAGATGTAATCTATTCCATTAGGATGATAGATGTAATCTACAGGATGATAGATGTAATCTACACATCCATTAGGATGAGATATGTAATCTACTCATCCATTAGGATGATAGATGTAATCTACTCCTCCATTAGGATGATAGATGTAATCTACAGGATGATAGATGTAATCTACTCCTCCATTAGGATGATAGATGTAATCTACTCCTCCATTAGGATGACATATGTAATCTACAGGATGATAGATGTAATCTACTCCTCCATTAGGATGATAGATGTAATCTATTCCATTAGGATGATAGATGTAATCTACAGGATGATAGATGTAATCTATTCCATTAGGATGATAGATGTAATCTACTCCTCCATTAGGGTGATAGATGTAATCTACTCCTCCATTAGGATGATAGATGTAACCTACAGGATGATAGATGTCCTAATCCAGGCACTTGTCATCTCCCGTCTGGATTACTGCAACTCGCTGTTGGCTGGGCTCCCTGCCTGTGCCATTAAACCCCTTCAACTCATCCAGAACGCCGCAGCCCGTCTGGTGTTCAACCTTCCCAAGTTCTCTCACGTCACCCCGCTCCTCCGTTCTCTCCACTGGCTTCCAGTTGAAGCTCGCATCCGCTACAAGAACATGGCGCTTGCCTACGGAGCTGTGAGGGGAACGGCACCTCAGTACCTCCAGGCTCTGATCAGGCCCTACACCCAAACAAGGGCACTGCGTTCATCCACCTCTGGCCTACTCGCCTCCCTGCCATTGAGGAAGTACAGCTCCCGCTCAGCCCAGTCAAAACTGTTCGCTGCCCTGGCCCCCCAATGGTGGAACAAACTCCCTCACGACGCCAGGACAGTGGAGTCAATCACCACCTTCCGGAGACACCTGAAACCCCACCTCTTTAAGGAATACCTAGGATAGGATAAGTAATCCCTCTCACCCCCCCCCTTAAGTTTTTAGATGCACTATTGTAAAGTGACTGTTCCACTGGATGTCATAAGGTGAATGCACCAATTTGTAAGTCGCTCTGGATAAAAGCGTCTGCTAAATTACTTAAATGTAAAATGTAATGTAATCTACACCAGTAGGATGATAGATGTAATCTACAGGATGATAGATGTAATCTATTCCATTAGGATGATAGATGTAATCTACAGGATGATAGATGTAATCTATTCCATTAGGATGATAGATGTAATCTACAGGATGATAGATGTAATCTATTCCATTAGGATGATAGATGTAATCTACAGGATGATAGATGTAATCTACTCCTCCATTAGGATGATAGATGTAATCTACAGGATGATAGATGTAATCTACTCCTCCATTAAGATGATAGATGTAATCTACTCCTCCATTAGGATGATAGATGTAATCTACAGGATGATAGATGTAATCTACTCCTCCATTAGGATGATAGATGTAATCTATTCCATTAGGATGATAGATGTAATCTACAGGATGATAGATGTAATCTATTCCATTAGAATGATAGATGTAATCTACAGGATGATAGATGTAATCTATCTACACATCCATTAGGATGAGATATGTAATCTACTCATCCATTAGGATGATAGATGTAATCTACACATCCATTAGGATGACATATGTAATCTACTCATCCATTAGGATGATATATGTAATCTACAGGATGATAGATGTAATCTACTCCTCCATTAGGATGATAGATGTCATCTACAGGATGATAGATGTAATCTACTCCTCCATTAGGATGATAGATGTAATCTATTCCATTAGGATGATAGATGTCATCTACAGGATGATAGATGTAATCTACACATCCATTAGGATGAGATATGTAATCTACTCATCCATTAGGATGATAGATGTAATCTACTCCTCCATTAGGATGATAGATGTAATCTACAGGATGATAGATGTAATCTACTCCATTAGGATGATAGATGTAATCTACTCCTCCATTAGGATGATAGATGTAATCTACAGGATGATAGATGTAATCTACTCCTCCATTAGGATGATAGATGTAATCTACTCCTCCATTAGGATGATAGATGTCATCTACAGGATGATAGATGTAATCTACTCCTCCATTAGGATGATAGATGTAATCTACAGGATGATAGATGTAATCTATTAGGATGATAGATGTAATCCTCCCATTAAGATGATAGATGTAATCTCCTCCATTAGGATGATATATGTAATCTACACCTCCATTAGGATGATAGATGTAATCTACTCCTCCATTAAGATGATAGTTGTAATCTCCTCCATTAGAATGATAGATGTAATCTACTCCTCCATTAGGATGATAGATGTAATCTACTCCTCCAGTAGGATGATATATCTAATCTACACTCCATTAGGATGATAGATGTAATCTACTCCTCCATTAGGATGATAGATGTAATCTACAGGATGATAGATGTAATCTACTCCATTAGATGATAGATGTAATCTACTCCTCCATTAGGATGATAGATGTAATCTACTCCTCCAGTAGGATGATATATGTAATCTACACCTCCATTAGGATGATAGATGTAATCTACTCCTCCATTAGGATGATAGATGTAATCTACAGGATGATAGATGTAATCTATTCCATTAGGATAATAGATGTAATCTACAGGATGATAGATGTAATCTACACATCCATTAGGATGAGATATGTAATCTACTCATCCATTAGGATGATAGATGTAATCTACAGGATGATAGATGTAATCTACTCCTCCATTAGGATGATAGATGTAATCTACTCCTCCATTAGGATGACATATGTAATCTACAGGATGATAGATGTAATCTACTCCTCCATTAGGATGATAGATGTAATCTATTCCATTAGGATGATAGATGTAATCTACAGGATGATAGATGTAATCTATTCCATTAGGATGATAGATGTAATCTACTCCTCCATTAGGATGATAGATGTAATCTACTCCTCCATTAGGATGATAGATGTAACCTACAGGATGATAGATGTAATCTACACCAGTAGGATGATAGATGTAATCTACAGGATGATAGATGTAATCTATTCCATTAGGATGATAGATGTAATCTACAGGATGATAGATGTAATCTATACATCCATTAGGATGAGATATGTAATCTACTCATCCATTAGGATGATAGATGTAATCTACTCCTCCATTAGGATGATAGATGTAATCTACAGGATGATAGATGTAATCTACTCCTCCATTAGGATTATAGATGTAATCTACTCCTCCATTAGGATGATAGATGTAATCTACAGGATGATAGATGTAATCTACTCCTCCATTAGGATGATAGATGTAATCTATTCCATTAGGATGATAGATGTAATCTACAGGATGATAGATGTAATCTATTCCATTAGGATGATAGATGTAATCTACAGGATGATAGATGTAATCTACACATCCATTAGATGAGATATGTAATCTACTCATCCATTAGGATGATAGATGTAATCTACTCCTCCATTGGGATGATAGATGTAATCTACAGGATGATAGATGTAATCTACTCCTCCATTAGGATGATAGATGTAATCTACAGGATGATAGATGTAATCTACTCCTCCATTAGGATGATAGATGTAATCTACTCATCCATTAAGATGATAGATGTAATCTCCTCCATTAGGATGATATATGTAATCTACACCTCCATTAGGATGATAGATGTAATCTACTCCTCCATTAAGATGATAGTTGTAATCTCCTCCATTAGAATGATAGATGTAATCTACTCCTCCATTAGGATGATAGATGTAATCTACTCCTCCAGTAGGATGATATATGTAATCTACACCTCCATTAGGATGATAGATGTAATCTACTCCTCCATTAGATGATAGATGTAATCTACAGGATGATAGATGTAATCTACTCCATTAGGATGATAGATGTAATCTACTCCTCCATTAGGATGATAGATGTAATCTACTCCTCCAGTAGGATGATATATGTAATCTACACCTCCATTAGGATGATAGATGTAATCTACAGGATGATAGATGTAATCTATTCCATTAGGATAATAGATGTAATCTACAGGATGATAGATGATGATGAGATATGTAATCTACTCATCCATTAGGATGATAGATGTAATCTACAGGATGATAGATGTAATCTACTCCTCCATTAGATGATAGATGTAATCTACTCCTCCATTAGGATGACATATGTAATCTACAGGATGATAGATGTAATCTACTCCTCCATTAGGATGATAGATGTAATCTATTCCATTAGGATGATAGATGTAATCTACAGGATGATAGATGTAATCTATTCCATTAGATGATAGATGTAATCTACTCCTCCATTAGATGATAGATGTAATCTACTCCTCCATTAGGATGATAGATGTAACCTACAGGATGATAGATGTCATCTACACCAGTAGGATGATAGATGTAATCTACAGGATGATAGATGTAATCTATTCCATTAGGATGATAGATGTAATCTACAGGATGATAGATGTAATCTATACATCCATTAGATGAGATATGTAATCTACTCATCCATTAGGATGATAGATGTAATCTACTCCTCCATTAGGATGATAGATGTAATCTACAGGATGATAGATGTAATCTACTCCTCCATTAGGATTATAGATGTAATCTACTCCTCCATTAGGATGATAGATGTAATCTACAGGATGATAGATGTAATCTACTCCTCCATTAGGATGATAGATGTAATCTATTCCATTAGGATGATAGATGTAATCTACAGGATGATAGATGTAATCTATTCCATTAGGATGATAGATGTAATCTACAGGATGATAGATGTAATCTACACATCCATTAGATGAGATATGTAATCTACTCATCCATTAGGATGATAGATGTAATCTACTCCTCCATTGGGATGATAGATGTAATCTACAGGATGATAGATGTAATCTACTCCTCCATTAGGATAATCTACAGATATAGATGTAATCTACTCCTCCATTAGGATGATAGATGTAATCTACTCATCCATTAAGATGATAGATGTAATATGATATATGTAATCTACACCTCCATTAGGATGATAGATGTAATCTACTCCTCCATTAAGATGATAGTTGTAATCTCATTAGATGATAGATGTAATCTACTCCTCCATTAGGATGATAGATGTAATCTACCTCCAGGATGATATATGTAATCTACACCTCCATTAGGATGATAGATGTAATCTACTCCTCCATTAGGATGATAGATGTAATCTACAGGATGATAGATGTAATCTACTCCATTAGGATGATAGATGTAATCTACTCCTCCATTAGATGATAGATGTAATCTACTCCTCCAGTAGGATGATATATGTAATCTCACATTAGGATGATAGATGTAATCTACAGGATGATAGATGTAATCTATTCCATTAGGATAATAGATGTAATCTACAGGATGATAGATGTAATCTACACATCCATTAGATGAGATATGTAATCTACTCATCCATTAGGATGATAGATGTAATCTACAGGATGATAGATGTAATCTACTCCTCCATTAGGATGATAGATGTAATCTACTCCTCCATTAGGATGACATATGTAATCTACAGGATGATAGATGTAATCTACTCCTCCATTAGGATGATAGATGTAATCTATTCCATTAGGATGATAGATGTAATCTACAGGATGATAGATGTAATCTATTCCATTAGGATGATAGATGTAATCTACTCCTCCATTAGGATGATAGATGTAATCTACTCCTCCATTAGGATGATAGATGTAACCTACAGGATGATAGATGTCATCTACACCAGTAGGATGATAGATGTAATCTATGATAGATGTAATCTATTCCATTAGGATGATAGATGTAATCTACAGGATGATAGATGTAATCTATACATCCATTAGATGAGATATGTAATCTACTCATCCATTAGATGATAGATGTAATCTACTCCTCCATTAGGATGATAGATGTAATCTACAGGATGATAGATGTAATCTACTCCTCCATTAGGATTATAGATGTAATCTACTCCTCCATTAGGATGATAGATGTAATCTACAGGATGATAGATGTAATCTACTCCTCCATTAGGATGATAGATGTAATCCATTAGGATGATAGATGTAATCTAAGGATGATAGATGTAATCTATTCCATTAGGATGATAGATGTAATCTACAGGATGATAGATGTAATCTACACATCCATTAGATGAGATATGTAATCTACATCCATTAGGATGATAGATGTAATCTACTCCTCCATTGGGATGATAGATGTAATCTACAGGATGATAGATGTAATCTATCCATTAGATGATAGATGTAATCTACTCCTCCATTAGGATGATAGATGTAATCTACAGGATGATAGATGTAATCTACTCCTCCATTAGGATGATAGATGTAATCTACTCCTCCACTAGATGATAGATGTCATCTACAGGATGATAGATGTAATCTACTCCTCCATTAGGATGATAGATGTAATCTACAGGATGATAGATGTAATCTACTCCTCCATTAGGATGATAGATGTAATCTACTCATCCATTAAGATGATAGATGTAATCTCCCATTAGGATGATATATGTAATCTACACCTCCATTAGGATGATAGATGTAATCTACTCCTCCATTAAGATGATAGTTGTAATCTCCTCCATTAGATGATAGATGTAATCTACTCCTCCAGTAGGATGATAGATGTAATCTACTCCTCCATTAAGATGATAGTTGTAATCTATTCCATTAGGATGATAGATGTAATCTACAGGATGATAGATGTAATCTATTCCATTAGGATGATAGATGTAATCTACAGGATGATAGATGTAATCTATTCCATTAGAATGATAGATGTAATCTACAGGATGATAGATGTAATCTACACATCCATTAGATGAGATATGTAATCTACTCATCCATTAGATGATAGATGTAATCTACTCCTCCATTAGGATGATAGATGTAATCTACAGGATGATAGATGTAATCTACTCCATTAGGATGATAGATGTAATCTACTCCATTAGGATGATAGATGTAATCTACAGGATGATAGATGTAATCTACTCCTCCCTTAGGATGATAGATGTAATCTACTCCTCCATTAGGATGATAGATGTCATCTACAGGATGATAGATGTAATCTACTCCTCCATTAGGATGATAGATGTAATCTACAGGATGATAGATGTAATCTACTCCTCCATTAGGATGATAGATGTAATCTACAGGATGATAGATGTAATCTACTCCTCCATTAGGATGATAGATGTAATCTACTCATCCATTAAGATGATAGATGTAATCTCCTCCATTAGGATGATATATGTAATCTACACCTCCATTAGGATGATAGATGTAATCTACTCCTCCATTAAGATGATAGTTGTAATCTCCTCCATTAGGATGATAGATGTAATCTATTCCATTAGGATGAGAGATGTAATCTATTCCATTAGAATGATAGATGTAATCTACTCTCCATTAGGATGATAGATGTAATCTATTCCATTAGGATGATAGATGTAATCTACAGGATGATAGATGTAATCTACTCCTCCATTAGGATGATAGATGTAATCTACACATCCATTAGATGACATATGTAATCTATTCCATTAGGATGATAGATGTAATCTACTCCTCCATTAGGATGATAGATGTAATCTACTCCTCCATTACGATGATAGATGATAGATGTAATCTACTCCTCCATTAGGATGATAGATGTAATCTACTCCTCCATTAGGATGATAGATGTAATCTACACATCCATTAGGATGACATATGTAATCTATTTCATTAGGATGATAGATGTAATCTACTCCTCCATTAGGATGATAGATGTAATCTACTCCTCCATTAGGATGATAGATGTAATCTACTCCTCCACTAGGATGATAGATGTCATCTACAGGATGATAGATGTAATCTACTCCTCCATTAGGATGATAGATGTAATCTACAGGATGATAGATGTAATCTACTCCTCCATTAGGATGATAGATGTAATCTACTCATCCATTAAGATGATAGATGTAATCTCCTCCATTAGGATGATATATGTAATCTACACCTCCATTAGGATGATAGATGTAATCTACTCCTCCATTAAGATGATAGTTGTAATCTCCTCCATTAGATGATAGATGTAATCTACTCCTCCAGTAGGATGATAGATGTAATCTACTCCTCCATTAAGATGATAGTTGTAATCTATTCCATTAGGATGATAGATGTAATCTACAGGATGATAGATGTAATCTATTCCATTAGGATGATAGATGTAATCTACAGGATGATAGATGTAATCTATTCCATTAGGATGATAGATGTAATCTACAGGATGATAGATGTAATCTACACATCCATTAGATGAGATATGTAATCTACTCATCCATTAGATGATAGATGTAATCTACTCCTCCATTAGGATGATAGATGTAATCTACAGGATGATAGATGTAATCTACTCCATTAGGATGATAGATGTAATCTACCCTCCATTAGGATGATAGATGTCATCTACAGGATGATAGATGTAATCTACTCCTCCATTAGGATGATAGATGTAATCTACAGGATGATAGATGTAATCTACTCCTCCATTAGGATGATAGATGTAATCTACAGGATGATAGATGTAATCTACTCCTCCATTAGGATGATAGATGTAATCTACTCATCCATTAAGATGATAGATGTAATCTCCTCCATTAGGATGATATATGTAATCTACACCTCCATTAGATGATAGATGTAATCTACTCCTCCATTAAGATGATAGTTGTAATCTCCTCCATTAGGATGATAGATGTAATCTATTCCATTAGGATGAGAGATGTAATCTATTCCATTAGAATGATAGATGTAATCTACTCCTCCATTAGGATGATAGATGTAATCTATTCCATTAGGATGATAGATGTAATCTACAGGATGATAGATGTAATCTACTCCTCCATTAGGATGATAGATGTAATCTACACATCCATTAGGATGACATATGTAATCTATTCCATTAGGATGATAGATGTAATCTACTCCTCCATTAGGATGATAGATGTAATCTACAGGATGATAGATGTAATCTACTCCTCCATTAGGATGATAGATGTAATCTACTCATCCATTAAGATGATAGATGTAATCTCCTCCATTAGGATGATATATGTAATCTACACCTCCATTAGGATGATAGATGTAATCTACTCCTCCATTAAGATGATGATAGAATGATAATGTAATCTACCATTAGATGATAGATGTAATCTACTCCTCCAGTAGGATGATATATGTAATCTACACCTCCATTAGGATGATAGATGTAATCTACTCCTCCATTAGGATGATAGATGTAATCTACAGGATGATAGATGTAATCTACTCCATTAGGATGATAGATGTAATCTACTCCTCCATTAGATGATAGATGTAGGATGATAGATGTAATCTACACCTCCATTAGGATGATAGATGTAATCTACTCCTCCATTAGGATGATAGATGTAATCTACAGGATGATAGATGTAATCTATTCCATTAGGATGATAGATGTAATCTACAGGATGATAGATGTAATCTATTCCATTAGGATGATAGATGTAATATACAGGATGATAGATGTAATCTATTCCATTAGGATGATAGATGTAATCTACAGGATGATAGATGTAATCTACTCCTCCATTAGGATGATAGATGTAATCTACAGGATGATAGATGTAATCTACTCCTCCATTAAGATGATAGATGTAATCTACTCCTCCATTAGGATGATAGATGTAATCTACAGGATGATAGATGTAATCTACTCCATTAGGATGATAGATGTAATCTATTCCATTAGGATGATAGATGTAATCTACAGGATGATAGATGTAATCTATTCCATTAGAATGATAGATGTAATCTACAGGATGATAGATGTAATCTACACATCCATTAGATGAGATATGTAATCTACTCATCCATTAGATGATAGATGATCTAGATGTAATCTACTCATCCATTAGGATGATATATGATGATAGATGTAATCTACTCCTCCATTAGGATGATAGATGTAATCTACAGGATGATAGATGTAATCTACTCCTCCATTAGGATGATAGATGTAATCTATTCCATTAGGATGATAGATGTCATCTACAGGATGATAGATGTAATCTACACATCCATTAGGATGAGATATGTAATCTACTCATCCATTAGATGATAGATGTAATCTACTCCTCCATTAGGATGATAGATGTAATCTACAGGATGATAGATGTAATCTACTCCATTAGGATGATAGATGTAATCTACCCTCCATTAGGATGATAGATGTAATCTACAGGATGATAGATGTAATCTACTCCTCCATTAGGATGATAGATGATAGATGATAGATGTCATCTACAGGATGATAGATGTAATCTACTCCTCCATTAGATGATAGATGTAATCTACAGGATGATAGATGTAATCTACTTCCATTAGGATGATAGATGATACCTCCATTAAGATGATAGTTGTAATCTATTCCATTAGGATGATAGATGTAATCTATTAGGATGATAGATGTAATCTATTCCATTAGATGATAGATGTAATCTACAGGATGATAGATGTAATCTATTCCATTAGAATGATAGATGTAATCTACAGGATGATAGATGTAATCTACACATCCATTAGGATGAGATATGTAATCTACTCATCCATTAGATGATAGATGATTAGGAGATAGATGTAAGGATGATAGATGTAATCTACTGATAGATGTAATCTACTCCATTAGGATGATAGATGTAATCTACAGGATGATAGATGTAATCTACTCCTCCCTTAGGATGATAGATGTAATCTACTCCTCCATTAGATGATAGATGTCATCTACAGGATGATAGATGTAATCTACTCCTCCATTAGGATGATAGATGTAATCTACAGGATGATAGATGTAATCTACTCCTCCATTAGATGATAGATGTAATCTACAGGATGATAGATGTAATCTACTCCTCCATTAGGATGATAGATGTAATCTACTCATCCATTAAGATGATAGATGTAATCTCCATTAGGATGATATATGTAATCTACACCTCCATTAGGATGATAGATGTAATCTACTCCTCCATTAAGATGATAGTTGTAATCTCCTCCATTAGGATGATAGATGTAATCTATTCCATTAGGATGAGAGATGTAATCTATTCCATTAGAATGATAGATGTAATCTACTCCTCCATTAGGATGATAGATGTAATCTATTCCATTAGGATGATAGATGTAATCTACAGGATGATAGATGTAATCTACTCCTCCATTAGGATGATAGATGTAATCTACACATCCATTAGGATGACATATGTAATCTATTCCATTAGGATGATAGATGTAATCTACTCCTCCATTAGGATGATAGATGTAATCTACTCCTCCATTACGATGATAGATGATAGATGTAATCTACTCCTCCATTAGATGATAGATGATACTCCTCCATTAGATGATAGATGTAATCTACACATCCATCCATTAGGATGATAGATGTAATCTACTCCTCCATTAGGATGATAGATGTAATCTACTCCTCCATTAGGATGATAGATGTAATCTACTCCTCCACTAGGATGATAGATGTCATCTACAGGATGATAGATGTAATCTACTCCTCCATTAGGATGATAGATGTAATCTACAGGATGATAGATGTAATCTACTCCTCCATTAGATGATAGATGTAATCTACTCATCCATTAAGATGATAGATGTAATCTCCTCCATTAGGATGATATATGTAATCTACACCTCCATTAGGATGATAGATGTAATCTACTCCTCCATTAAGATGATAGTTGTAATCTCCTCCATTAGGATGATAGATGTAATCTACTGATAGATGTAATCTACCTCCATTAAGATGATAGTTGTAATCTATTCCATTAGGATGATAGATGTAATCTACAGGATGATAGATGTAATCTATTCCATTAGGATGATAGATGTAATCTACAGGATGATAGATGTAATCTATTCCATTAGGATGATAGATGTAATCTACAGGATGATAGATGTAATCTACACATCCATTAGATGATATGAATGTGATAGATGTAATCTACACTCCATTAGGATGATAGATGTAATCTACAGGATGATAGATGTAATCTACTCCATTAGGATGATAGATGTAATCTACTCCTCCATTAGGATGATAGATGTCATCTACAGGATGATAGATGTAATCTACTCCTCCATTAGGATGATAGATGTAATCTACAGGATGATAGATGTAATCTACTCCATTAGGATGATAGATGTAATCTACAGGATGATAGATGTAATCTACTCCTCCATTAGGATGATAGATGTAATCTACTCATCCATTAAGATGATAGATGTAATCTCCTCCATTAGATGATATATGTAATCTACACCTCCATTAGGATGATAGATGTAATCTACTCCTCCATTAAGATGATAGTTGTAATCTCCTCCATTAGGATGATAGATGTAATCTATTCCATTAGGATGAGAGATGTAATCTATTCCATTAGAATGATAGATGTAATCTACTCCTCCATTAGGATGATAGATGTAATCTATTCCATTAGGATGATAGATGTAATCTACAGGATGATAGATGTAATCTACTCCTCCATTAGGATGATAGATGTAATCTACACATCCATTAGGATGACATATGTAATCTATTCCATTAGGATGATAGATGTAATCTACTCCTCCATTAGGATGATAGATGTAATCTACAGGATGATAGATGTAATCTACTCCTCCATTAGGATGATAGATGTAATCTACTCATCCATTAAGATGATAGATGTAATCTCCTCCATTAGGATGATATATGTAATCTACACCTCCATTAGGATGATAGATGTAATCTACTCCTCCATTAAGATGATAGTTGTAATCTCCTCCATTAGAATGATAGATGTAATCTACTCCTCCATTAGGATGATAGATGTAATCTACTCCTCCAGTAGGATGATATATGTAATCTACACCTCCATTAGATGATAGATGTAATCTACTCCTCCATTAGGATGATAGATGTAATCTACAGGATGATAGATGTAATCTACTCCATTAGATGATAGATGTAATCTACTCCTCCATTAGGATGATAGATGTAATCTACTCCTCCAGTAGGATGATATATGTAATCTACACCTCCATTAGGATGATAGATGTAATCTACTCCTCCATTAGGATGATAGATGATGGATGATAGATGTAATCTATTCCATTAGGATGATAGATGTAATCTAGGATGATAGATGTAATCCCATTAGGATGATAGATGTAATATACAGGATGATAGATGTAATCTATTCCATTAGGATGATAGATGTAATCTACAGGATGATAGATGTAATCTACTCCTCCATTAGATGATAGATGTAATCTAGGATGATAGATGTAATCTACTCCATTAAGATGATAGATGTAATCTACTCCTCCATTAGGATGATAGATGTAATCTATTCCATTAGGATGATAGATGTAATCTACAGGATGATAGATGTAATCTATTCCATTAGAATGATAGATGTAATCTACAGGATGATAGATGTAATCTACACATCCATTAGATGAGATATGTAATGTACTCTCCATTAGGATGATAGATGTAATCTACACATCCATTAGGATGACATATGTAATCTACTCATCCATTAGATGATATATGTAATCTACAGGATGATAGATGTAATCTACATCCATTAGGATGATAGATGTCATCTACAGGATGATAGATGTAATCTACTCCTCCATTAGGATGATAGATGTAATCTATTCCATTAGGATGATAGATGTCATCTACAGGATGATAGATGTAATCTACACATCCATTAGGATGAGATATGTAATCTACTCATCCATTAGGATGATAGATGTAATCTACTCCTCCATTAGGATGATAGATGTAATCTACAGGATGATAGATGTAATCTACTCCATTAGGATGATAGATGTAATCTACTCCTCCATTAGGATGATAGATGTAATCTACAGGATGATAGATGTAATCTACTCCTCCATTAGGATGATAGATGTAATCTACTCCTCCATTAGGATGATAGATGTCATCTACAGGATGATAGATGTAATCTACTCCTCCATTAGGATGATAGATGTAATCTACAGGATGATAGATGTAATCTACTCCTCCATTAGGATGATAGATGTAATCTACTCCTCCATTAAGATGATAGTTGTAATCTATTCCATTAGGATGATAGATGTAATCTACAGGATGATAGATGTAATCTATTCCATTAGGATGATAGATGTAATCTACAGGATGATAGATGTAATCTATTCCATTAGAATGATAGATGTAATCTACAGGATGATAGATGTAATCTACACATCCATTAGGATGAGATATGTAATCTACTCATCCATTAGGATGATAGATGTAATCTACTCCTCCATTAGGATGATAGATGTAATCTACAGGATGATAGATGTAATCTACTCCATTAGGATGATAGATGTAATCTACTCCATTAGGATGATAGATGTAATCTAGATGATAGATGTAATCTACTCTCCATTAGGATGATAGATGTAATCTACTCCTCCATTAGGATGATAGATGTCAACAGGATGATAGATGTAATCTACTCTCCATTAGGATGATAGATGTAATCTACAGGATGATAGATGTAATCTACTCCTCCATTAGAATGATAGATGTAATCTACAGGATGATAGATGTAATCTACTCCTCCATTAGATGATAGATGTAATCTACTCATCCATTAAGATGATAGATGTAATCTCCTCCATTAGGATGATATATGTAATCTACACCTCCATTAGGATGATAGATGTAATCTACTCCTCCATTAAGATGATAGTTGTAATCTCCATTAGGATGATAGATGTAATCTATTCCATTAGGATGAGAGATGATATTAGAATGATAGATGTAATCTACTCCTCCATTAGGATGATAGATGTAATCTATTCCATTAGGATGATAGATGTAATCTACAGGATGATAGATGTAATCTACTCCTCCATTAGGATGATAGATGTAATCTACACATCCATTAGGATGACATATGTAATCTATTCCATTAGGATGATAGATGTAATCTACTCCTCCATTAGGATGATAGATGTAATCTACTCCTCCATTACGATGATAGATGATAGATGTAATCTACTCCTCCATTAGGATGATAGATGTAATCTACTCCTCCATTAGATGATAGATGTAATCTACACATCCATTAGGATGACATATGTAATCTATTTCATTAGGATGATAGATGTAATCTACTCCTCCATTAGGATGATAGATGTAATCTACTCCTCCATTAGGATGATAGATGTAATCTACTCCTCCACTAGATGATAGATGTCATCTACAGGATGATAGATGTAATCTACCTCCATTAGGATGATAGATGTAATCTACAGGATGATAGATGTAATCTACTCCTCCATTAGATGATAGATGTAATCTACTCATCCATTAAGATGATAGATGTAATCTCCTCCATTAGGATGATATATGTAATCTACACCTCCATTAGGATGATAGATGTAATCTACTCCTCCATTAAGATGATAGTTGTAATCTCCTCCATTAGATGATAGATGTAATCTACTCCTCCAGTAGGATGATAGATGTAATCTACTCCTCCATTAAGATGATAGTTGTAATCTATTCCATTAGGATGATAGATGTAATCTACAGGATGATAGATGTAATCTATTCCATTAGGATGATAGATGTAATCTACAGGATGATAGATGTAATCTATTCCATTAGATGATAGATGTAATCTACAGGATGATAGATGTAATCTACACATCCATTAGATGAGATATGTAATCTACTCATCCATTAGGATGATAGATGTAATCTACTCCTCCATTAGGATGATAGATGTAATCTACAGGATGATAGATGTAATCTACTCCATTAGGATGATAGATGTAATCTACTCCTCCATTAGGATGATAGATGTCATCTACAGGATGATAGATGTAATCTACTCCTCCATTAGGATGATAGATGTAATCTACAGGATGATAGATGTAATCTACTCCTCCATTAGGATGATAGATGTAATCTACAGGATGATAGATGTAATCTACTCCTCCATTAGGATGATAGATGTAATCTACTCATCCATTAAGATGATAGATGTAATCTCCTCCATTAGATGATATATGTAATCTACACCTCCATTAGGATGATAGATGTAATCTACTCCTCCATTAAGATGATAGTTGTAATCTCCTCCATTAGAATGATAGATGTAATCTACTCCTCCATTAGGATGATAGATGTAATCTACTCCTCCAGTAGGATGATATATGTAATCTACACCTCCATTAGGATGATAGATGTAATCTACTCCTCCATTAGGATGATAGATGTAATCTACAGGATGATAGATGTAATCTACTCCATTAGGATGATAGATGTAATCTACTCCTCCATTAGGATGATAGATGTAATCTACTCCTCCAGTAGGATGATATATGTAATCTACACCTCCATTAGGATGATAGATGTAATCTACTCCTCCATTAGGATGATAGATGTAATCTACAGGATGATAGATGTAATCTATTCCATTAGGATGATAGATGTAATCTACAGGATGATAGATGTAATCTATTCCATTAGGATGATAGATGTAATATACAGGATGATAGATGTAATCTATTCCATTAGGATGATAGATGTAATCTACAGGATGATAGATGTAATCTACTCCTCCATTAGGATGATAGATGTAATCTACAGGATGATAGATGTAATCTACTCCTCCATTAAGATGATAGATGTAATCTACTCCTCCATTAGGATGATAGATGTAATCTATTCCATTAGGATGATAGATGTAATCTACAGGATGATAGATGTAATCTATTCCATTAGAATGATAGATGTAATCTACAGGATGATAGATGTAATCTACACATCCATTAGGATGAGATATGTAATCTACTCATCCATTAGATGATAGATGTAATCTACACATCCATTAGATGACATATGTAATCTACTCATCCATTAGGATGATATATGTAATCTACAGGATGATAGATGTAATCTACTCTCCATTAGGATGATAGATGTCATCTACAGGATGATAGATGTAATCTACTCCTCCATTAGGATGATAGATGTAATCTATTCCATTAGGATGATAGATGTCATCTACAGGATGATAGATGTAATCTACACATCCATTAGGATGAGATATGTAATCTACTCATCCATTAGGATGATAGATGTAATCTACTCCTCCATTAGGATGATAGATGTAATCTACAGGATGATAGATGTAATCTACTCCATTAGGATGATAGATGTAATCTACTCCTCCATTAGGATGATAGATGTAATCTACAGGATGATAGATGTAATCTACTCCTCCATTAGGATGATAGATGTAATCTACTCCTCCATTAGGATGATAGATGTCATCTACAGGATGATAGATGTAATCTACTCCTCCATTAGGATGATAGATGTAATCTACAGGATGATAGATGTAATCTACTCCTCCATTAGGATGATAGATGTAATCTACTCATCCATTAAGATGATAGATGTAATCTCCTCCATTAGGATGATATATGTAATCTACACCTCCATTAGGATGATAGATGTAATCTACTCCTCCAGTAGGATGATATATGTAATCTACACCTCCATTAGGATGATAGATGTAATCTACTCCTCCATTAGGATGATAGATGTAATCTACAGGATGATAGATGTAATCTACTCCATTAGGATGATAGATGTAATCTACTCTCCATTAGGATGATAGATGTAATCTACTCCTCCAGTAGGATGATATATGTAATCTACACCTCCATTAGGATGATAGATGTAATCTACTCCTCCATTAGGATGATAGATGTAATCTACAGGATGATAGATGTAATCTATTCCATTAGGATGATAGATGTAATCTACAGGATGATAGATGTAATCTATTCCATTAGGATGATAGATGTAATATACAGGATGATAGATGTAATCTATTCCATTAGGATGATAGATGTAATCTACAGGATGATAGATGTAATCTACTCCTCCATTAGGATGATAGATGTAATCTACAGGATGATAGATGTAATCTACTCCTCCATTAAGATGATAGATGTAATCTACTCCTCCATTAGGATGATAGATGTAATCTACAGGATGATAGATGTAATCTACTCCTCCATTAGGATGATATATGTAATCTATTCCATTAGGATGATAGATGTAATCTACAGGATGATAGATGTAATCTATTCCATTAGAATGATAGATGTAATCTACAGGATGATAGATGTAATCTACACATCCATTAGGATGAGATATGTAATCTACTCATCCATTAGGATGATAGATGTAATCTACACATCCATTAGGATGACATATGTAATCTACTCATCCATTAGGATGATATATGTAATCTACAGGATGATAGATGTAATCTACTCCTCCATTAGGATGATAGATGTCATCTACAGGATGATAGATGTAATCTACTCCTCCATTAGGATGATAGATGTAATCTATTCCATTAGGATGATAGATGTCATCTACAGGATGATAGATGTAATCTACACATCCATTAGATGAGATATGTAATCTACTCATCCATTAGATGATAGATGTAATCTACTCCTCCATTAGGATGATAGATGTAATCTACAGGATGATAGATGTAATCTACTCCATTAGGATGATAGATGTAATCTACTCTCCATTAGGATGATAGATGTAATCTACAGGATGATAGATGTAATCTACTCTCCATTAGATGATAGATGTAATCTACTCCTCCATTAGGATGATAGATGTCATCTACAGGATGATAGATGTAATCTACTCCTCCATTAGGATGATAGATGTAATCTACAGGATGATAGATGTAATCTACTCCTCCATTAGGATGATAGATGTAATCTACTCATCCATTAAGATGATAGATGTAATCTCCTCCATTAGGATGATATATGTAATCTACACCTCCATTAGGATGATAGATGTAATCTACTCCTCCATTAAGATGATAGTTGTAATCTCCTCCATTAGAATGATAGATGTAATCTACTCCTCCATTAGGATGATAGATGTAATCTACTCCTCCAGTAGGATGATATATGTAATCTACACCTCCATTAGGATGATAGATGTAATCTACTCCTCCATTAGGATGATAGATGTAATCTACAGGATGATAGATGTAATCTACTCCATTAGGATGATAGATGTAATCTACTCCTCCATTAGGATGATAGATGTAATCTACTCCTCCAGTAGGATGATATATGTAATCTACACCTCCATTAGGATGATAGATGTAATCTACTCCTCCATTAGGATGATAGATGTAATCTACAGGATGATAGATGTAATCTATTCCATTAGGATAATAGATGTAATCTACAGGATGATAGATGTAATCTACACATCCATTAGGATGAGATATGTAATCTACTCATCCATTAGATGTAATCTACAGGATGATAGATGTAATCTATTCCATTAGGATAATAGATGTAATCTACAGGATGACATATGTAATCTACTCCTCCATTAGGATGATAGATGTAATCTTCCGGTTCCGGTTGGAGCGAGTGGTCGCATCTGCACGTCGCTCCAACGGGTAGTATAACTTTTTCATTATATTTCATTATATCACAACGGTTTGATTTGTCTTATCTTAGCAATTTCTTCTCAGCTAGCTACATAGCCGTCTTTGTATCAAAAGATAATTGCGTAATTATCGTATTTCGCCGTCCTAACGTAGTCTTCACTAGTCTTCACTAGCCAGCTAGCTAACGTCCACTGATTAGCTGCACTGGAGAAACTGTTACACTCAACTGAACGACTTGATTAGTTTAGTGTCAGCTAGCTACATAGCTGTCTTTGCTGTCTTCGTATCATCGTATCATCGTATCCAAGATAATTGTGTTGTTTAGGTTTAGAGTGTGTAGTCTTAGAGTGATTATCTTGATTTACCGAGGTTAGCTAGCCAGCTATTTGTCGTCCTTAACGTAGGTGACTCTGCTAGCTAGCCAACAGCTAGCCAACGCTAGCCAACGTCTTCTGTATAGAACTCAACTACCCGGTCGCATTCACAGGTTGTATCACATTTTCACTTCATTTTCATTACAGTACAACGGTTTGATTTGTTTGATCGTAGCTAGCTACTTAGCTAGCTACATAGCCGTCTTTGTATCAAAGATAATTGTGTAGTCTAGAGCGATTTTCTAGGTTCCGCTAGCCATCTATTGTCGTTCTTTAACGCAACGTAACGTAAACAACACTGCTAGCTAGCCTGCTAGCCCCCGAATAGCATCACTGCAGAAACTATTACACTCAACGGAACGACTTGATTAGTGTAGTGTCAACAACGCACCCACTGCCAGCTGGCCTACTTCAGCAGTACTGTATCATTTTAATCATTTTGGTCAATAAGATTCTTGCTACGTAGCTTAACTTTCTGAACATTCGAGACGTGTAGTCCACTTGTCATTCCAATCTCCTTTGCATTAGCGTAGCCTCTTCTGTAGCCTGTCAACTATGTGTCGGTTTATCCCTGTTCTCTCCCTCTCTGCACAGACCATACAAACGCTCCTCACCGCGTGGCCGCGGCCACCCTACTCTGGTGGTCCCAGCGCACGACCCACGTGGAGTTCCAGGTCTCCGGTAGCCTCTGGAACTGCCAATCTGCGGTCAACAAGGCAGAGTTCATCTCAGCCCATGCCTCCCTCCAGTCCCTCGACTTCTTGGCCCTGACGGAAACATGGATCACCACAGACAACACTGCTACTCCTACTGCTCTCTCTTCGTCCGCCCACGTGTTCTCGCACACCCCGAGAGCGTCTGGTCAGCGGGGTGGTGGCACCGGGATCCTCATCTCTCCCAAGTGGTCATTCTCTTTTCTCCCCTTACCCATCTGTCTATCGCCTCCTTTGAATTCCATGCTGTCACAGTCACTAGCCCTTTCAAGCTTAACATCCTTATCATTTATCGCCCTCCAGGTTCCTCGGAGAGTTCTTTTACCCTTTCCTCTCTGCCTCCTTCTTTTCCACTCCTCTCCTCTTTGACCTCACCCTCTCACCTTCCCCCTACTCACAAGGCAGGCAATACGCTCGACCTCATCTTTACTAGATGCTGTTCTTCCACTAACCTCATTGCAACTCCCTCCAAGTCTCCGACCACTGCCTTGTATCCTTTTCCCTCTCGCTCTCATCCAACACCTCCCACACTGCCCCTACTCGGATGGTATCGCGCCGTCCCAACCTTCGCTCTCTCTCCCCCGCTACTCTCTCCTCTTCCATCCTATCATCTCTTCCCTCCGCTCAAACCTTCTCCCACCTATCTCCTGATTCTGCCTCCTCAACCCTCCTCTCCTCCCTCTCTGCATCCCTTGACTCTCTATGTCCCCTATCCTCCAGGCCGGCTCGGTCCTCCCCTCCCGCTCCGTGGCTCGATGACTCATTGCGAGCTCACAGAACAGGGCTCCGGGCAGCCGAGCGGAAATGGAGGAAAACTCGC
>NW_025746417.1:5000-7500 GCF_021184085.1 Oncorhynchus gorbuscha
AGGACCTCTCTAGGTCCACAGAGGCAATCTCAACCACACTGCACACTATAACCCAGGACGGTGAATACCTATGTGAGATGCTGGAAGGCATTCAACCCAGTCCAACATCACTCGAGACCCTGGGCTCGACCCCGCCCTGTGCAACTGGGTACTGGACTTCCATCCCAGGACCTCTATCCTCAACACGGGGCCCCCAGGCGGTGTTCACCCACGAGGGCCAGGCCCAGTACATCACTTGCGGACGCTCAAGCTTCCTGCCAACCAGGACCTCTCAACGTCAACAAAACTAAGGTGGTGTCAGAGGAAGGCCCTATAGAGGGGTGGTACGTAAGTTCGGCATACACATATCACAGTATTGGTCCATCAATGGGGCCAAGCTTCAGAGGCTGAAGAAATTCCATCCAGGACCCTATACAATCAGGTGGTGTCAGAGGAAGGCCCCCTCAACCGTGCTCTCCAGAGGGGTGGCACACAACGCATCACGGCCCAGTTCACCTACACGTTGTTGGGGCCAAGCATCAAGGACATCAACCACCTGCCATCCAGGACCTCTATACCTAAAAATGGTCAAAGTCACCCAGACTGTTATAGACTCTTTGTATTTTTGACACTGACCCAACTCAATTTTTTTGAATTTATGAAAATAATCTGTGCTACCTTAAAAATCTAACATCTCATATGAAATGTTGTTTCAACCAGTCAAATCAGGTATTTATTCATCTCAGAGATCCTACTGAAGGTAACCTTAGACTTCACTATATCATTAGGTGTAGTTATATCATTTATAGGACACCATATCAGAGAGCCTAGAAGGTAACCAGACTTCACTATATCATTGGGGAGCTTCCTGTCCAGTATATCCTATAGGACACCATATCAGAGATCCAGAAGGTAACCAGACTTCACTATATCATTAGGGGTGTAGTATATCCTCACTAGGACACCATATCAGAGATCCTAGAAGGTAACCAGACTTCACTATATCATTATGGAGTGTAGTATACTTTCCTGAAAATAACCCGAAAGGTTTCAACACCATTTATCAGAGATCCTAGAAGGTAACCAGACTCACTATATATCATTAGGAGGTAGTATATCCTATAGGACACCATATCAGAGATCCTAGAAGGTTACCAGACCCATAATCCTATAGGACACCAATCAGAGCTCAGGTAACAGGATCACTGTAGTATAGGGGTGGCAGGACACCATATTAGAGGTAACCAGACCTACTAGGGAGGATATCCTTTAGGACACCATATCCTAGAAGGTTCACTTCAGGCTAGAGGTAATCTCAGTTGGACACCATATTGGGTCGGCAGGGCCACCTTCATGGCAGAGACACAGACCTTACTTGATAGGACTTTGTCAAATAAACACCAATCAGGCTCAAACACAGCTAGCTAATGGGGCGGCAGGGTAGCCTAGTGGTTAGAGACACAGACCTACTGTAGGACCCATAAAATAAACACCAATCAGGCTCAAACACAGCTAGCTAATGGGGCGGCAGGGTAGCCTAGTGGTTAGAGACACAGACCTACTGTAGGACCCATAAAATAAACACCAATCAGGCTCAAACACAGCTAGCTAATGGGGCGGCAGGGTAGCCTAGTGGTTAGAGACACAGACCTACTGTAGGACCCATAAAATAAACACCAATCAGGCTCAAACACAGCTAGCTAATGGGGCGGCAGGGTAGCTCTAGTGGTTAGAGACACAGACCTACTGTAGGACCCATAAAATAAACACCAATCAGGCTCAAACACAGCTAGCTAATGGGGCGGCAGGGTAGCCTAGTGGTTAGAGACACAGACCTACTGTAGGACCCATAAAATAAACACCAATCAGGCTCAAACACAGCTAGCTAATGGGGCGGCAGGGTAGCCTAGTGGTTGAAGAGACACAGACCTACTGTAGGACCCATAAAATAAACACCAATCAGGCTCAAACACAGCTAGCTAATGGGGCGGCAGGGTAGCCTAGTGGTTAGAGACACAGACCTACTGTAGGACCCATAAAATAAACACCAATCAGGCTCAAACACAGCTAGCTAATGGGGCGGCAGGGTAGCCTAGTGGTTAGAGACACAGACCTACTGTAGGACCCATAAAATAAACACCAATCAGGCTCAAACACAGCTAGCTAATGGGGCGGCAGGGTAGCCTAGTGGTTAGAGCGGTGGAATGTTCAAACCCCTGAGCTGACAAGGTACAAATCTGTCGTTCTGCCCCTGAACAGGCAGTTAACCCACTGTTCCTTGGCCGTTATTGAAAATAAGAATGTATTCTTAACTGATTTGTCTAGTTAAATAAAGGTTCAAAAAAATATTAAAACTAGACCTACTGTAGGACCCATAACTTCACCTAACAACAACATAGACCTACTGTAGGACCCATAACTTCAGTTAACAACAACAGACCTACGTTATTGAAAATAAGAAGGTACCCATAACTGATTCACCTAACAACAAAAATATTAAAACAGACCTACTGTAGGACCC
>NW_025746417.1:12500-15000 GCF_021184085.1 Oncorhynchus gorbuscha
CCTGCAGGGACAACAGATACCCGAGCCTGGAGGGATGACAGATACCCCAGCCTGGAGGGATGACAGGTAGCCCAGCCTGGAGGGAAGACAGGTACCCCAGCCTGGAGGGACGACAGGTAGCCCAGCCTGGAGAGAAGACAGGTACCCTAGCCTGGAGGGACGACAGGTAGCCTGCAGGGACGACAGATACCCCAGCCTGCAGGGACGACAGATTCCCCAGCCTGGAGGGACGACAGGTAGCCTGCAGGGACGACAGATACCCCAGCCTGCAGGGATGACAGATACCCCAGCCTGGAGGGACGACAGGTACCCCAGCCTGGAGGGACGACAGGTAGCCTGCAGGGACGACAGATACCCCAGCCTGCAGGGACGACAGATACCCCAGCCTGCAGGGATGACAGATTCCCCAGCCTGGAGGGACGACAGGTACCCCAGACTGGAGGGACGACAGGTACCCTAGCTGTTAGGAGCGTTGGACCGTAACTGAAAGGTTGCTGGTTCAAATCCCAGAGCCGTCAATGTGTACTTGAGGTTCTGACCCCACTCTCAGGGGGAGTTGATCCTTCGTTCCGACCCCACTCTCAGGGGGGAGTTGATCCTTGGTTCCGACCCCACTCTCAGGGGGGAGTTGATCCTAGGTTCTGACCCCACTCTCAGGGGGACTTGATCTTTGCCTCTGACCCCACTCTCAGGGGGAGTTGATCCCTGGTTCTGACCCCACTCTCAGGGGGGAGTTGATCCTAGGTTCTGACCCCACTCTCAGGGGGACTTGATCTTTGGTTCTGACCCCACTATCAGGGGGAGTTGATCCCTGGTTCTGACCCCACTCTCAGGGGGATTTGATCCCTGGTTCTGACCCCACTCTCAGGGGGGAGTTGATCCTTGGTTCTAACCCCACTCTCAGGGGGGAGTTGATCCTAGGTTCTGACCCCACTATCAGGGGGGAGTTGATCCCTGGCTCTGACCCCACTCTCAGGGGACTTGATCTTTGGCTCTGACCCCACTCTCAGGGGGAGTTGATCCTTGGTTCTGACCCCACTCTCAGGGGGGAGTTGATCCCTGGCTCTGACCCCACTCTCAGGGGACTTGATCTTTGGCTCTAACCCCACTCTCAGGGGGAGTTGATCCCTGGTTCTGACCCCACTCTCAGGGGACTTGATCTTTGGCTCTAACCCCACTCTCAGGGGAGTTGATCTTTGGTTCTGACCCCACTCTCAGGGGGAGTTGATCCTTGGTTCTGACCTCACTCTCAGGGGGAGTTGATCTTGGTTCTAACCCCACTCTCAGGGGGAGTTGATCCCTAGTTCTTACCCCACTCTCAGGGGAGTTTTTCCTTGGTTCTGACCCCACTATCTGAGGGTGTTGCCGGGGGGGGGGGTGATATCTAAAAATATTTTAAAAACACAGATACTTGTACAGGTCTGATATAGGAAGGGAGTTTTTTTATCTATCTTTTTATTAGGGTTTAAACAAATTTAAACAAAAATCAGTTTTTAAATTATTATTATTTATTTTAATTAAGATTATTTGCTTATAATTTCTGCCAGTTTGTTTTCTGATGTCAACTTGTCTATAATTAGATTACGTTCGATCCCCGGGACCACCCATACGTAGAATGTATGCACACATGACTGTAAGTCGCTTTGGATGTCTATTAATTAGATTATTATGCCGCTTCTCGGCTGTAATGACTTGTCCTAGACGCCTAAATCACCAAGAAGGAGAGTGATGGAGTGCTGCATCAGATGACCTATCCTCCACAGACGCCTAACTAAACCATTTCTCACCAGCATAATGTCATAAATCGATAGAATGAATGCTTCAATCTAGTTGACATCTGTGGTTCCAACCGTGAAGCACAGAGGAGGAGGTGTGGGGGGCTTTGCTGGTGACACTGTCAGTGATTGATTTAGAATTCAAGGCACACTCAACCAGCATGGCTACCACAGCATTCTGCAGTGATACACCATCCCATCTGGTTAGGAATTAGTGGGACTATCATTTTTCAACAGGACAATGACCCAACACACCTCCAGGCTGTGTATAAGGGCTATTTGACCAAGAAGGAGGGTGATGGAGTGCTGCATCAGATGACCTGGTCTCCACAATCACCCCCACCTCAAACCAATTGAGATGGTTTGGGAAGAGTTGGACCGCAGAGTGCAAGAAAAACAGCCAAGAAGTGCTCAGCATATGTGGGAACTCCTTCAAGACTGCTGGAAAAGCATTCCAGGTGAAGCTGGTTGAGAGAATGCCAAGAGTGTTCAAAGCTGTCATCAAGGCAAAGAGTAACTACTTTGAAGATTTAACGATTTAATTTAACACTGTTTTGGTTACTACATTATTTCATATTAAATTCTACAATGTAGAAAATTATAAAAATAAACCCTTGAATGAGTACAAACTGTTGACTGGTACTGTACTGATTAATTAATTCAGGCCAGCAGCATCCCACCACACATCCCACTGCTGGCTTGCTTCTGAAGCTGAGCAGGGTTGT
>NW_025746417.1:20000-60000 GCF_021184085.1 Oncorhynchus gorbuscha
GTGGTCCACTACTGGTCACTACACTACAGCAGGGCTAGGTGGTCCACTACTGGTCACTACACTACACTACAGCAGGGCTAGGTGGTCCACTACTGGTCACTACACTACACTACAGCAGGGCTAGGTGGACCACTACTGGTCACTACACTACAGCAGGGCTAGGTGGACCACTACTGGTCACTACACACAGCAGGGCTAGGTGGACCACTACTGGTCACTACACTACAGCAGGGCTAGGTGGACCACTACTGGTCACTACACTACAGCAGGGCTAGGTGGTCCACTACTGGTCACTACACTACAGCAGGGCTAGGTGGTCCACTACTGGTCACTACACTACAGCAGGGCTAGGTGGTCCACTACTGGTCACTACACTACACTACAGCAGGGCTAGGTGGTCCACTACTGGTCACTACACTACAGCAGGGCTAGGTGGACCACTACTGGTCACTACACTACAGCAGGGCTAGGTGGACCACTACTAGTCACTACACTATAGCAGGGCTAGGTGGTCCACTACTGGTCACTACACTACAGCAGGGCTAGGTGGTCCACTACTGGTCACTACACTACACTACAGCAGGGCTAGGTGGTCCACTACTGGTCACTACACTACAGCAGGGCCAGGTGGACCACTACTGGTCACTACACTACAGCAGGGCTAGGTGGACCACTACTGGTCACTACACTACAGCAGGGCTAGGTGGTCCACTACTGGTCACATATAACTGTTTAGACAGCAGAAATAATAATGAAATAAATGTTTTCTAGGTGGTCCACTACTGGTCACCAACACTACACTACAGTTTAGTATGGTCAGGGTGTGAGTTGGTGGGCAGTCTACTACTGGTCACTACACGTTAGTTGTCTCAGCTTAGGTAGTTTCACTGTTTGTTTGTGGGTGTTTGTTTCCGTGTCTGTGCTTTTCACCACACTACTGGTCACTACACTACAGCAATGGGCGCATGTTGGGTGGACCACTACTAGTCACTACACTATAGCAGGGCAGATTCGTGGTCCACTACTGGTCACTACACTACAGCAGGGTTTAATAAGGTGGTCCACTACTGGTCACTACACTACACTACAGCAGGGCTAGGTGGTCCACTACTGGTCACTACAGGGTTTACAGCAGGGCTAGGTGGACCACTACTGGTCACTACACTACACTACTTTTCCAGGGCTAGGTGGTCCACTACTGGTCACTACACTACAGCAGGGCTAGGTGGTTTCCACTACTTTTTCCAGGGATCTACTGTCACTACACAACAGCAGGGATCTACTGTCCTGGACCACTACTGGTCACTCCAGGGTTTACACTACAGCAGGGCTAGGTGGTCCACTACTGGTCACTACACAACAGCAGGGCTAGGTGGTCCTGTTTAGAGGGGCCACTTTTCCTGTGGTGCCAGTCCATATAACTGTTTAGACAGAATAATGAAATAATAATGAAATAAATGTTTTTCCAGTCCAACCGTCTTCCAGGAGATCTACTGTCCTAGGTTTATGCTTCTCAATCAGCCACAGGTGTCATTATTTAGTATGGTCCCAGGGTGTGAGTTCCAGGGGTCCCTGAGGGCAGTCTATGTTTGTTTTTCTATGTTTCCAGAATCTAGTGAGGGTTTTCTCAATCAGAGGCAGGTGTCGTTCCAGGAGTTGTCTCTGATTGAGAAGCATACTTGGAGATCTAGCCTGGGTTTACCCACCTTTTCCAGGAGATCTACTGTCCACTGTTTGTTTGTCCTGGGGTTTGTTTCCGTGTCTGTGCTTTCACCCAACCCTCTTCCACACGGTACTGTCCTGTGGGTTTTCAGTTTTCCTGGAGATCTGCATCTGAGGGTTTTCAGCCCAACCCTTTCCACGATCTATTGTTTTTGTATCAGATCTACTGTGTTTTCGTGTTCCAGGAGATTTACTGTCTTATTAAAAGAACAATGATCTACTGTCCACTTACCAACCCTTTTTCGCATGTTGGTCCTCCGATCTACTGTCCTGAGGTTTTCAGCCAACCTCTTCAGATGAAGAGGAGGAAAACCCTTACATAGACACGTATAGATGAAGAATGTATTCTCTGAAACCCTCTGTCAAGATTCTGTCCTGAATTGTTTCACCTGGAATTATCTTCCTGTTGGTTCTAACCCACCTTTGAGAGTTCACGGAATCCAGATTGTGTTTAATAACCTCTTCCATAGATCACTGTTTACACCCACCTTTCCTGGAGGTCTACTGTCCTGAGGGTTTACACCACCTTTTCCAGGAGATCTACTGTCCTGAGGGTTTACACCCACCTTTTCCAGGAGATCTACTGTCCTGAGGGTTTACAGCCACCTTTTCCAGGAGATCTACTGTCCTGAGGGTTTACACTTCCCACCTTTTCCTAGAGATCTACTGTCCTGAGGGTTTACACCCACCTTTTCCAGGAGATCTACTGTCCTGAGGGTTTACACCCACCTTTTCCTGGAGATCTACTGTCCTGAGGGTTTTCAGTCACCTTTTCCAGGAGATCTACTGTCCTGAGGGTTTACACCCACCTTTTCCAGGAGATCTACTGTCCTGAGGGTTTTCAGTCCAACCGTCTTCCAGGAGATCTACTGTCCTGAGGGTTTTCAGCCCAACCCTCTTCCTGGAGATCTACTGTCCTGAGGGTTTACACCCACCTTTCCAGGAGACCCCCTCTTTCTGGAGATTACTGTCCTGAGGGTTTACACCCACCTTTTCCTGGAGATCTACTGTCCTGAGGGTTTACACCCACCTTTTCCTGGAGATCTACTGTCCTGAGGGTTTTCCATCTACTGTCCACAGCCCCTTTTCCAGGAGATCTACTGTCCTGAGGGTTTTTACACCCACCTGAGGGTTTTTCCAAGGAGATCTACTGTCCTGAGGTTTTCAGTCCAACCCTCTTCCTGGAGATCTACTGTCCTGAGGGGTTTTCCAGATCTACTGTCCTGTGGGTTTTCCAGTCCAGGAGACTACTGTCCTGAGGGTTTCCAGGAGATCTACTGTCCTGAGGGTTTACAGTCCAACCCTCCTTCCTGGAGATCTACTGTCCTGAGGGTTTTACAGTACACTGAGATCCCTTTTCCTGGAGATCTACTGTCCTGAGGGTTTTCAGTCACCCTTTTCCAGGAGATCTACTGTCCTGGGTTTTCAGTCCAACCCGTCTTCCAGAGATCTACTGTCCTGAGGGTTTACAGTCCAACCTCTTCCAGGAGATCTACTGTCCTGAGGGTTTTCAGTCCAACCCTCTTCCAGGAGATCTACTGTCCTGAGGGTTTTCAGTCCAACCCTCTTCCAGGAGATCTACTGTCCTGAGGGTTTTCAGTCCAACCCTTTTCCAGGAGATCTACTGTCCTGAGGGTTTACACCCACCTTTTCCTGGAGATCTACTGGAGACCTTTTCCAGGAGATCTACTGTCCTGAGGGTTTACACCCACCTTTCCTGGAGATCTACTGTCCTGAGGGTTTACACCCAACCTTTTCCAGGAGATCTACTGTCCTGAGGGTTTTCAGCCCAACCCTCTTCCTGGAGATCTACTGTCCTGTGGGTTTTCAGTCCAACCCTTTCCTGGAGATCTACTGTCCTGAGGGTTTTCAGCCCAACCCTTTTCCAGGAGATCTACTGTCCTGAGGGTTTTCAGTCCAACCCCTCTTCCAGGAGATCTACTGTCCTGAGGGTTTTCAGTCCAACACTCTTCCTGGAGATCTACTGTCCTGAGGGTTTTCAGTCCAACCTCTTCCTGGAGATCTACTGTCCTGAGGGTTTTCTGCCCAACCCTTTTCCAGGAGATCTACTGTCCCAGTCCAACCCTCTTCCTGGAGATCTACTGTCCTGAGGGTTTTCAGTCCAACACTCTTCCTGAGATCTATTGTCCTCAGGGTTTTCTCAAACCTCTTCCTGGAGATCTGTCCCTGAGGGTTTTCAGTCCAACCCTCTTCCTGGAGATCTACTGTCCTGAGGGTTTTCAGTCCAACTACTCTTTTCCAACCCTCTTCCAGGAGATCTACTGTCCTGAGGGTTTTCAGCCCAACCCTCTTCCTGGAGATCTACTGTCCTGAGGGTTTACACCCACCTTTTCCAGGAGATCTACTGTCCTGAGGGTTTACACCCACCTTTTCCAGGAGATCTACTGTCCTGAGGGTTTACACCCACCTTTTCCAGGAGATCTACTGTCCTGAGGGTTTTCAGTCCAACCCTTTTCCAGGAGATCTACTGTCCTGAGGGTTTTCAGTCCAACCCTTTTCCAGGAGATCTACTGTCCTGAGGGTTTTCAGCCCAACCCTCTTCCTGGAGATCTACTGTCCTGAGGGTTTTCAGCCCAACCCTTTTCCTGGAGATCTACTGTCCTGAGGGTTTTCAGCCCAACCCTTTTCCTGGAGATCTACTGTCCTGAGGGTTTACACCCACCTTTTCCTGGAGATCTACTGTCCTGAGGGTTTACACCCACCTTTTCCAGGAGATCTACTGTCCTGAGGGTTTTCAGCCCAACCTCTTCCTGGAGATCTACTGTCCTGAGGGTTTACACCCACCTTTTGGAGATCAGGAGATCTACTGTCCCTGAGGGTTTTCAGTCCAACCCTCTTCCTGGAGATCTACTGTCCCTGAGGGTTTTCAGTCCAACCCTCTTCCTGGAGATCTACTGTCCTGAGGGTTTTCAGTCCAACCCTCTTCCTGGAATCTACTGTCCTGAGGGTTTTCCTCTTGGAGATCTACTGTCCTGTGGGTTTTCAGTCCAACCCTCTTCCTGGAGATCTACTGTCCTGAGGGTTTTCAGTCCAACCCTCTTCCCTCTTCCTGGAGATCTACTGTCCTGAGGGTTTTCAGTCCAACCCTTTCCAGGAGATCTACTGTCCTGAGGGTTTTCAGTCCAACCCTCTTCCTGGAGATCTACTGTCCTGAGGGTTTTCAGTCCAACACTCTTCCTGGAGATCTACTGTCCTGAGGGTTTTCAGATCTACCAACCCTCTTCCTGGAGATCTACTGTCCTGAGGGTTTTCAGTCCAACCCTCTTCCTGGAGATCTACTGTCCTGAGGGTTTTCAGTCCAACCTCTTCCTGGAGATCTACTGTCCTGAGGGTTTTCAGTCCAACCCTCTTCCTGGAGATCTACTGTCCTGAGGGTTTTCAGTCCAACTGTCCTCTTCCAGGAGATCTACTGTCCTGAGGGTTTTCAGTCCAACCGTCTTCCAGGAGATCTACTGTCCTGAGGGTTTTCAGTCCAACCTCTTCCTGGAGATCTACTGTCCTGAGGGTTTTCAGCCCAACCCTTTCCTGGAGATCTACTGTCCTGAGGGTTTTTCAGCCCAACCCTTTTCCAGGAGATCTACTGTCCTGAGGGTTTACACCCACCTTTTCCTGGAGATCTACTGTCCTGAGGGTTTACCACCTTTTCCTGGAGACTACTGTCCTTCCCACCCTCTTCCTGGAGATCTACTGTCCTGAGGGTTTTCAGCCCAACCTTTTCCTTCCTGAGATCCTACTGTCCTGAGGGGTTTTGGAGATCTACTGTCCAGCCCAACCTCTTCCAGGAGATCTACTGTCCTGAGGGTTTTCACTCTTCCAACCTCAGCCCAACCCTCTTCCTGGAGATCTACTGTCCTGAGGGTTTTCACCCACCTTTTCCAGGAGATCTACTGTCCTGAGGTTTTTCAGCCCACCCTTTTCAGGAGATCTACTGTCCTGAGGGTTTTCAGTCCAACCTCTTCCAGGAGATCTACTGTCCTGAGGGTTTTCAGCCCAACCCTCTTCCTGGAGATCTACTGTCCTGTGGGTTTTCAGCCCAACCCTCTTCCTGAGATCTACTGTCCTGAGGGTTTCAGCCCAACCTTTTCCAGGAGATCTACTGTCCTGAGGGTTTTCAGTCCAACCTTTTCCTGGAGATCTACTGTCCTGAGGGTTTTCAGCCCAACCCTCTCTTCCAGGAGATCTACTGTCCTGAGGGTTTTCAGATCTACTGTCAAGGTTTTCAGTCCAACCCTCTTCCTGGAGATCTACTGTCCTGAGGGTTTTCAGCCCAACCCTCTTCCTGGAGATCTACTGTCCTGAACACTCACTCTTCCTGGAGATCTACTGTCCTGAGGGTTTTCAGTCCAACCCTCTTCCTGAGATCTACTGTCCCTGAGGGTTTTCAGTCCAACACTCTTCCTGGAGATCTACTGTCCTGTGGGTTTTCAGTCCAACCTCTTCCTGGAGATCTACTGTCCTGAGGGTTTTCAGCCCAACCCTCTTCCAGGAGATCTACTGTCCTGAGGGTTTTCACCCAACCTTTTCCAGGAGATCTACTGTCCTGAGGGTTTACACCCACCTTTTCCAGGAGATCTACTGTCCTGAGGGTTTACACCCACCTTTTCCAGGAGATCTACTGTCCTGAGGGTTTTCAGCCCAACCTTTTCCAGGAGATCTACTGTCCTGAGGGTTTTCAGTCCAACCCTCTTCCAGGAGATCTACTGTCCTGAGGGTTTTCAGCCCAACCCTCTTCCTGGAGATCTACTGTCCTGAGGGTTTTCAGCCCAACCTTTTCCTGGAGATCTACTGTCCTGAGGGTTTTCAGCCCAACCTCTTCCTGGAGATCTACTGTCCTGAGGGTTTACACCCACCTTTTCCAGGAGATCTACTGTCCTCCTGAGGGGTTTTCAGTCCAACACCTCTTCCTGGAGATCTACTGTCCTGAGGGTTTTCAGCCCAACCCCTCTTCCTGGAGATCTACTGTCCTGAGGGTTTTCACCCAACCTTTTCCAGGAGATCTACTGTCCTGAGGGTTTTTTCAGTCCAACCCTCTTCCTGGAGATCTACTGTCCTGAGGGTTTTCACCTTTTCCAGGAGAACTGTCCTGAGGGTTTTACACCCACCTTTTCAGGAGAATCTACTGTCCTGAGGCTTTTCCTGGAGATCTACTGTCCTGAGGGTTTTTTCTGTCCTGGGCTTTTCAGCCCAACCCTCTTCCTGGAGATCTACTGTCCTGAGGGTTTCAGTCAACCCCTTTCCAGGAGATCTACTGTCCTGAGGGTTTTCAGCCCAACCCTTTTTCCTGGAGATCTACTGTCCTGAGGGTTTCCTTTTTGGAGATCTACTGTCCTGAGGGTTTTGGTCCAACCCTTTCCTGGAGATCTACTGTCCTGGGTTTTCAGTCCAACCCTCTTCCTGGAGATCTACTGTCCTGAGGGTTTACACCCACCTTTTCAGGAGCCCAACCCCCTTCCTGGAGATCTACTGTCCTGAGGGTTTTCAGCCCAACCCTCTTCCAGGAGATCTACTGTCCTGAGGGTTTACACCCACCTTTTCCAGAATCTACAAGTCCAGCCCTCTTCCTGGAGATCTACTGTCCTGAGGGTTTACACCCACCTTTTCCAGGAGATCTACTGTCCTGAGGGTTTACACCCACCTTTTCCAGGAGATCTACTGTCCTGAGGGTTTCAGTCCAACCTCTTCCTGGAGATCTACTGTCCTGAGGGTTTTCAGTCCAACCCTCTTCCAGGAGATCTACTGTCCTGAGGGTTTTCTTCCCAACCCTCTTCCAGGAGATCTACTGTCCTGAGGGTTTTCAGCCCAACCCTCTTCCTGGAGATCTACTGTCCTGAGGGTTTTCAGTCCCAACCCTTTTCCAGGAGATCTACTGTCCTGAGGGTTTTCAGCCCAACCCTTTTCCTGGAGATCTACTGTCCTGAGGGTTTACACCCACCTTTTCCAGGAGATCTACTGTCCTGAGGGTTTACACCCACCTTTTCCAGGAGATCTACTGTCCTGAGGGTTTTCAGTCCAACCGTCTTCCAGGAGATCTACTGTCCTGAGGTTTTTCAGCCCAACCCTCTTCCTGGAGATCTACTGTCCTGAGGGTTTCAGTCCAACCCTTTTCCAGGAGATCTACTGTCCTGAGGGTTTTCAGCCCAACCCTTTTCCTGAGATCTACTGTCCTGAGGGTTTACACCCACCTTTTCCAGGAGATCTACTGTCCTGAGGGTTTACACCCACCTTTTCCTGGAGATCTACTGTCCTGAGGGTTTTCAGCCCAACCTCTTCCTGGAGATCTACTGTCCTGAGGGTTTACACCCACCTTTTCCAGGAGATCTACTGTCCTGAGGGTTTACACCACCTTTTCCTGAGATCTACTGTCCTGAGGGTTTTCAGCCCAACCCTCTTCCTGGAGATCTACTGTCCTGAGGGTTTACACCCACCTTTTCCAGGAGATCTACTGTCTGAGGGTTTTCAGTCCAACCCTCTTCCTGGAGATCTACTGTCCTGAGGGTTTTCAGCCCAACCCTCTTCCTGGAGATCTACTGTCCTGAGGGTTTACACCCACCTTTTCCAGGATCTACTGTCTGAGGGTTTTCAGTCAACCCTTTTCAGGAGATCTACTGTCCTGAGGGTTTCTCAGTCCAACCTCTTCCTGGAGATCTACTGTCCTGAGGGTTTTCAGCCCAACCCTCTTCCTGGAGATCTACTGTCCTGAGGGTTTTCAGCCCAACCCTCTTCCTGGAGATCTACTGTCCTGAGGGGCCCAACCTCTTCCTGGAGATCTACTGTCCTGAGGGTTTACACCCTCTTTCCTGGAGATCTACTGTCTGAGGGTTTACACCCACCTTTCCTGGAGATCTACTGTCCTGAGGGTTTTCAGTCCAACTCTTCCTGGAGATCTACTGTCCTGAGGGTTTACACCCACCTTTTCCAGGAGATCTACTGTCCTGAGGGTTTTCAGTCCCACCTCTTCCTGGAGATCTACTGTCCTGAGGGTTTTCAGCCCAACCCTCTTCCTGGAGATCTACTGTCCTGAGGGTTTTCAGTCCATCACTCTTCCAGGAGATCTACTGTCCTGAGGGTTTTCCAGTCCAACCCTCTTCCTGGAGATCTACTGTCCCTGAGGGTTTACAGTCCAACACTCTTCCTGGAGATCTACTGTCCTGTGGGTTTCAGTCCAACCCTCTTCCTGGAGATCTACTGTCCCTGAGGGTTTACACCCACCTTTTCCAGGAGATCTACTGTCCTGAGGGTTTTCCTGGAGATCTACTGTCCAACCCACCTTTTCCAGGAGATCTACTGTCCTCAGGGTTTTCAGTCCAACCCTTTCCAGGAGATCTACTGTCCTGTGGGTTTCAGCCCAACCTCTTCCTGGAGATCTACTGTCCTGAGGGTTTACACCCACCTTTTCCAGGAGATCTACTGTCCTGAGGGTTTACACCCACCTTTTCCTGGAGATCTACTGTCCTGAGGGTTTACACCCACCTTTTCCAGGAGATCTACTGTCCTCAGGTTTTCAGTCCAACCCTTTTCCAGGAGATCTACTGTCCTGAGGGTTTCAGTCCAACCCTCTTCCAGGAGATCTACTGTCCTGAGGGTTTTCAGCCCAACCCTCTTCCTGGAGATCTACTGTCCTGAGGGTTTTCAGTCCAACCCTTTTCCAGGAGATCTTGTCCTGAGGGTTTTCAGCCCAACCCTTTCCTGGAGATCTACTGTCCTGAGGGTTTACACCCACCTTTTCCAGGAGATCTACTGTCCTGAGGGTTTACACCCACCTTTTCCAGGAGATCTACTGTCCTGAGGCTTTTCAGTCCAACCGTCTTCCAGGAGATCTACTGTCCTGAGGGTTTTCAGCCCAACCCTCTTCCTGGAGATCTACTGTCCTGAGGGTTTTCAGTCCAACCCTTTTCCAGGAGATCTACTGTCCTGAGGGTTTTCAGCCCAACCCTTTTCCTGGAGATCTACTGTCCTGAGGGTTTACACCCACCTTTTCCAGGAGATCTACTGTCCTGAGGGTTTTACACCCACCTTTTCCTGGAGATCTACTGTCCTGAGGGTTTTCAGCCCAACCCTCTTCCTGGAGATCTACTGTCCTGAGGGTTTACACCCACCTTTTCCAGGAGATCTACTGTCCTGAGGGTTTTCACCCACCTTTTCCTGGAGATCTACTGTCCTGAGGGTTTTCAGCCCAACCCTCTTCCTGGAGATCTACTGTCCTGAGGGTTTACACCCACCTTTCAGGAGATCTACTGTCCTGAGGGTTTTCAGTCCAACCCTCTTCCTGGAGATCTACTGTCCTGAGGGATTTCAGCCCAACCCTCTTCCAGGGGATCTACTGTCCTGAGGGTTTACACCCACCTTTCCTGGAGATCTACTGTCCTGAGGTTTTCAGTCCAACCCTCTTCCTGGAGATCTACTGTCCCTGAGGGTTTTCAGTCCAACCCTCTTCCTGGAGATCTACTGTCCTGAGGGTTTTCAGCCCAACCCTCTTTCTGGAGATCTACTGTCCCTGAGGGTTTTCAGTCCAACCCTCTTCCTGGAGATCTACTGTCCTGTAGGGTCCAACCGTCTTCCAGAGATCTACTGTCCCAACCCCCTTCCTGGAGATCTACTGTCCTGAGGGTTTTCAGTCCAACCCTCTTCCTGGAGATCTACTGTCCTGAGGGTTTTCAGTCCAACCTCTTCCTGGAGATCTACTGTCCTGTGGGTTTTCAGTCCAACCCTCTTCCTGGAGATCTACTGTCCTGAGGGTTTTCAGTCCAACACTTTCCAGGAGATCTACTGTCCTGAGGGTTTTCAGTCCAACCCTTCCTTCCTGGAGATCTACTGTCCTGAGGGTTTTCAGCCCATCTACTGTCCTGAGGGTTCTTCCTGGAGATCTACTGTCCTGAGGTTTACACCACCTTTTCCAGGAGATTTTCTGGAGCCCAACCCTCTTCCTGGAGATCTACTGTCCTGAGGGTTTTCAGCCCAACCCTCTTCCTGGAGATCTACTGTCCTGAGGGTTTTCAGCCCAACTCCTGGAGATCTACTTCCTGAGGGAGATCTGGAGATCTGTCCTGAGGTTTTCAGCCCAACCCTTTTCCAGGAGATCTACTGTCCTGAGGGTTTTTCACCCTTTCCAGGAGATCTACTGTCCTGAGGGTTTTCAGCCCAACCTCTTCCTGGAGATCTACTGTCCTGTGGGTTTTCAGTCCAACACTCTTCCTGGTGATCTACTGTCCTGTGGGTTTTCAGTCCAACCGTCTTCCTGGAGATCTACTGTCCTGTAGGTTTTCAGTCCAACCCTCTTCCTGGAGATCTACTGTCCCTGAGGGTTTTCAGTCCAACCCTCTTCCTGGGGATCTACTGTCCCTGAGGGTTTTCAGTCCAACCCTCTTCCTGGGGATCTACTGTCCCTGGGAGGATTTTCAGTCCAACCCTCTTCCTGGAGATCTACTGTCCTGTGGGTTTTCAGTCCAACCTTTCCAGGAGATCTACTGTCCTGTGGGTTTTCAGTCCAACCCTCTTCCTGGAGATCTACTGTCCTGAGGGTTTTCAGCCCAACCCTTTTCCAGGAGATCTACTGTCCTGAGGGTTTTCAGTCCAACCCTCTTCCTGGAGATCTACTGTCCTGAGGGTTTCAGTCCAACCCTCTTCCTGGGGATCTACTGTCCCTGAGGGTTTTCAGTCCAACCCTCTTCCTGGAGATCTACTGTCCTGTGGGTTTTCAGTCCAACCCTCTTCCTGGAGATCTACTGTCCTGTGGGTTTTCAGTCCAACCCTCTTCCTGGAGATCTACTGTCCTGTGGGTTTTCAGTCCAACCCTCTTCCTGGAGATCTACTGTCCCTGAGTGTTTTCAGTCCAACCTTCTTCCTGGAGATCTACTGTCCTGTGGGTTTTCAGTCCAACCCTCTTCCTGGAGATCTACTGTCCTGAGGGTTTTCAGTCCAACCCTCTTTCTGGAGATCTACTGTCCTGTAGGTTCAGTCCAACCTCTTCCTGGAGATCTACTGTCCCTGAGTGTTTTCAGTCCCTGAGATTTTCACATCGGTTATGAAAGCATGAATTGACCTCTAAATCCTCAATACATTTGTTACCCAGCCCGTCAGATATCTCAGGTTTGACTCTGACGTCGCTGGTGTGCATTTCCCCGATTTCTCTCCAAGTTAATCAAATGAGAAACAAAAAAATTGATTTTCAGCTTGTCGAGTTGAAAGGAGATCCATCTTTTGTCTGTCAAATGTTGTAAATGTCATGAATCTGAGGATGAAGTGTGAATCTGACATGTTCAAATACAATATCTCATTTGTAAAGTTCCCAGATTGAGTTCAATATTGCACTTCCTTAAAATTGAGCAGTACAGACATAATTTAGCCTCTTAGATAAGCCTTCATTGATTCCCAGACTGTTGTAGAATTATTGTATCACGTCTGGTCTCTCTCATCAGATTCAGATAGTTATTGTCTGGTCTCATCAGATTCAGATAGTTATTGTATCAGGTCTGGTCTCTCTCATCAGATTCAGATAGTTATTGTCTAGTCTCATCAGATTCAGTCTGTCTCATCAGATTAGTTATTGTATCATGTCTGGTCTGTCTCATCAGATTCAGATAGTTATTGTATCATGTCTGGTCTCATCAGATTCAGATAGTTGTTGTATCACGGCTGGTCTCTCTCATTCGATTCAGATAGTTATTGTATCATGTCTGGTCTCTCTCATCAGATTCAGATAGTTATTGTCTGGTCTCATCAGATTCAGATAGTTATTGTATCATGTCTGGTCTCATCAGATTCAGATAGTTATTGTATCATGTCTGGTCTCATCAGATTCAGATAGTTATTGTATCATGTCTGGTCTCTCTCATCAGATTCAGATAGTTATTGTATCACGTCTGGTCTCTCTCATTCGATTCAGATAGTTATTGTCTGGTCTCATCAGATTCAGATAGTTATTGTCTGGTCTCTTCAGATTCAGATAGTTATTGTATCAGGTCTGGTCTCTCTCATCAGATTCAGATAGTTATTGTCTGGTCTCATCAGATTCAGATAGTTATTGTATCATTGGTCTGGTCTCTCTCATCAGATCCAGATAGTTATTGTATCATGTCTGGTCTCATCAGATTCAGATAGTTATATGTCTGGTCTCATCTCACGTCTGGTCTCATCAGATTCAGATAGTTATGTCTGGTCTCATCAGATTCAGATAGTTATGTATCAGGTCTGGTCTCATCAGATTCAGATAGTTATTGTATCATGTCTGGTCTCGGGTCTCTTCAGATTCAGATAGTTATTGTATCAGGTCTGGTCTCTCATCAGATTCAGATAGTTATTGTCTGGTCTCATCAGATTCAGATAGTTATTGTATCATGTCTGGTCTCTCATCAGATTCAGATAGTTATTGTATCATGATCTGGTCTCATCAGATTCAGATAGTTATTGTATTGTCTGGTCTCATCAGATTCAGATAGTTATTGTATCATGTCTGGTCTCATCAGATTCAGATAGTTATTGTATCATGTCTGGTCTCTCTCAGATAGTTATTGTTCAGATTCAGATAGTTATTGTATCATGTCTGGTCTCTCTCATCAGATTCAGATAGTTATTGTATCATGTCTGGTCTCATCAGATTCAGATAGTTATTGTATCACGTCTGGTCTCATCAGATTCAGATAGTTATTGTCTGGTCTCATCAGATTCAGATAGTTAGTGTATCACGTCTGGTCTCTCTCATTCGATTCAGATAGTTATTGTCTGGTCTCATCAGATTCAGATAGTTATTGTATTGTCTGGTCTCTCTCATCAGATTCAGATAGTTATTGTATCATGTCTGGTCTCATCAGATTCAGATAGTTATTGTCTGGTCTCATCAGATTCAGATAGTTATTGTATCATGTCTGGTCTCTCTCATCAGATTCAGATAGTTATTGTATCAGGTCTGGGTCTCATCAGATTCAGATAGTTATTGTATCATGTCTGGTCTCATCAGATTCAGATTCAGTTATTGTATCACGTCTGGTCTCTCTCATCAGATTCAGATAGTTATTGTATCACGTCTGGTCTCATCAGATTCAGATAGTTATTGTATCATGTCTGGTCTCTCTCATCAGATTCAGATAGTTATTGTATCATGTCTGGTCTCTCTCATCAGATTCAGATAGTTATTGTATCATGTCTGGTCTCATCAGATTCAGATAGTTATTGTATCATGTCTGGTCTCATCAGATTCAGATAGTTATTGTATCATGTCTGGTCTCTCTCATCAGATTCAGATAGTTATTGTATCACGTCTGGTCTCATCATTGTCTGGTCTCATCAGATTCAGATAGTTATTGTCTGGTCTCATCAGATTCAGATAGTTATTGTATCACGTCTGGTCTCTCTCATCAGATTCAGATAGTTATTGTATCACGTCTGGTCTCATCAGATTCAGATAGTTATTGTATCACGTCTGGTCTCATCAGATTCAGATAGTTATTGTCTGGTCTCATCAGATTCAGATAGTTATTGTATCAGGTCTGGTCTCATCAGATTCAGATAGTTATTGTATCATCTGGTCTCATCAGAGATAGTTATTGTATCAGGTCTCTCTCATCAGATTCAGATAGTTATTGTATCAGGTCTGGTCTCTCTCATCAGATTCAGATAGTTATTGTATCACGTCTGGTCTGTCTCATCAGATTCAGATAGTTATTGTTGTCTGGTCTCATCAGATTCAGATAGTTATTGTATCAGGTCTGGGTCTCATCAGATTCAGATAGTTATTGTATCATGGCTGGTCTCATCAGATTCAGATAGTTATTGTATCATGTCTGGTCTCTCTCATCTGGTCTCATCAGATTCAGATAGTTATTGTATCAGGTCTGGTCTGTCTCATCAGATTCAGATAGTTATTGTATCAGGTCTGGTCTGTCTCATCAGATTCAGATAGTTATTGTATCAGGTCTGGTCTGTCTCATCAGATTCAGATAGTTATTGTATCAGGTCTGGTCTCAGATAGTTATTTGTCTGGTCTCATCAGATTCAGATAGTTATTGTATCATGTCTGGTCTCATCAGATTCAGATAGTTATTGTATCACGTCTGGTCTCATCAGATTCAGATAGTTATTGTATCATCAGATTCAGATAGTTATTGTATCAGGTCTGGTCTCTCTCATCAGATTCAGATAGTTATTGTATCATGGCTGGTCTCTCTCATCAGATTCAGATAGTTATTGTATCACGTCTGGTCTCATCAGATTCAGATAGTTATTGTGTCGTGTCTGGTCTCATCAGATTCAGATAGTTATTGTCTGGTCTCATCAGATTCAGATAGTTATTGTATCAGGTCTGGTCTCATCAGATTCAGATAGTTATTATATCAGGTCTGGTCTGTCTCATCAGATTCAGATAGTTATTGTGTCGTGTCTGGTCTCTCTCATCAGATTCAGATAGTTATTATATCATGTCTGGTCTCATCAGATTCAGATAGTTAGTGTATCATGTCTGGTCTCATCAGATTCAGATAGTTATTGTGTCGTGTCTGGTCTCTCTCATCAGATTCAGATAGTTATTGTATCATGTCTGGTCTCATCAGATTCAGATAGTTAGTGTATCATGTCTGGTCTCATCAGATTCAGATAGTTATTGTGTCGTGTCTGGTCTCTCTCATCGATTCTGGTCTGTCTCATCAGATTCAGATAGTTATTGTCTGGTCTCATCAGATTCAGATAGTTATTGTATCAGGTCTGGTCTCATCAGATTCAGATAGTTATTGTCTGTCTCATCAGATTCAGACGTCTGGTCTGGTCTCATCAGATTCAGATAGTTATTGTATCATGTCTGGTCTCATCAGATTCAGATAGTTATTGTATCATGTCTGGTCTCATCAGATTCAGATAGTTATTGTATCATGGTCTGGTCTCATCAGATTCAGATAGTTATTGTATCAGGTCTGGTCTGTCTCATCAGATTCAGATAGTTATTGTATCAGGTCTGGTCTCATCAGATTCAGATAGTTATTGTATCAGGTCTGGTCTGTCTCATCAGATTCAGATAGTTATTGTATCATGGCTGGTCTGGTCTGTCTCATCAGATTCAGATAGTTATTGTATCATGTCTGGTCTCATCAGATTCAGATAGTTATTGTATCATGTCTGGTCTCTCTCATCAGATTCAGATAGTTATTGTATCATGTCTGGTCTCATCAGATTCAGATAGTTATTGTATCAGGTCTGGTCTCTCATCAGATTCAGATAGTTATTGTATCATGTCTGGTCTGTCTCATCAGATTCAGATAGTTATTGTATCATGTCTGGTCTCATCAGATTCAGATAGTTATTGTATCATGTCTGGTCTCTCTCATCAGATTCAGATAGTTATTGTATCAGGTCTGGTCTCATCAGATTCAGATAGTTATTTATTGGTCTGGTCTCATCAGATTCAGATAGTTATTGTATCAGGTCTGGTCTCTCTCATCAGATTCAGATAGTTATTGTATCACGTCTGGTCTCATCAGATTCAGATAGTTATTGTCTGGTCTCTCTCATCAGATTCAGATAGGTCTGGTCTCTCATCAGATTCAGATAGTTATTGTATCATGTCTGGTCTCATCAGATTCAGAGTTAGTTATTGTCTGGTCAGATTCAGATAGTTATTGTATCATGTCTGGTCTCTCTCATCAGATTCAGATAGTTATTGTATCACGTCTGGTCTCATCAGATTCAGATAGTTATTGTTCAGGTCTGTCTGGTCTCATCAGATTCAGATAGTTATTGTATCGTGTCTGGTCTCTCTCAGATTCAGATAGTTATTGTATCAGGTCTGGTCTCATCAGATTCAGATAGTTATTGTATCATGTCTGGTCTGTCTCATCAGATTCAGATAGTTATTGTGTCATGTCTGGTCTCATCAGATTCAGATAGTTATTGTATCATGTCTGGTCTCTCTCATCAGATTCAGATAGTTATTGTATCACGTCTGGTCTCTGGTCTGGTCTCATCAGATTCAGATAGTTATTGTCTCATCAGATTCACGTCTGGTCTGTCTCATCAGATTCAGATAGTTATTGTATCACGTCTGGTCTGTCTCATCAGATTCAGATAGTTATTGTATCATGTCTGGTCTGTCTCATCAGATTCAGATAGTTATTGTATCATGTCTGGTCTCATCAGATTCAGATAGTTATTGTATCATGTCTGGTCTCATCAGATTCAGATAGTTATTGTATCAGGTCTGGTCTCATCAGATTCAGATAGTTATTGTATCACGTCTGGTCTGTCTCTCATTCAGATTCTGGTCTCATCAGATTCAGATAGTTATTGTATCATGTCTGGTCTCATCAGATTCAGATAGTTATTGTATCATCAGATTCTGGTCTGGTCTCATCAGATTCAGATAGTTATTGTCTGGTCTCATCAGATTCAGATAGTTATTGTATCATGTCTGGTCTCATCAGATTCAGATAGTTATTGTCTGGTCTCATCAGATTCAGATAGTTATTGTATTGTCTGGTCTCATCAGATTCAGATAGTTATTGTGTCTGGTCTCATCAGATTCAGATAGTTATTGTATCACGTCTGGTCTCATCAGATTCAGATAGTTATTGTATCACGTCTGGTCTGTCTCATCAGATCAGATAGTTATTGTCTGGTCTCATCAGATTCTGGTCAGGTCTGGTCTCATCAGATTCAGATAGTTATTGTATCACGTCTGGTCTGTCTCATCAGATTCAGATAGTTATCATGGCTGGTCTCATCAGATTCAGATAGTTATTGTATCATGTCTGGTCTCATCAGATTCAGATAGTTATTGTATCATGGTCTGGTCTCATCAGATTCAGATAGTTATTGTATCAGGTCTGGTCTGTCTCATCAGATTCAGATAGTTATTGTATGTCTGGTCTCATCAGATTCAGATAGTTATTGTATCATGTCTGGTCTCATCAGATTCAGATAGTTATTGTATCACGTCTGGTCTCTCTCATCAGATTCAGATAGTTATATCACGTCTGGTCTCATCAGATTCAGATAGTTATTGTATCACGTCTGGTCTCTCTCATCAGATTCAGATAGTTATTGTATCACGTCTGGTCTGGTCTCATCAGATTCAGATAGTTATTGTATCATGGTCTGGTCTGTCTCATCAGATTCAGATAGTTATTGTATCATCACGTCTGGTCTCATCAGATTCAGATAGTTATTGTATCAGGTCTGGTCTGGTCTCATCAGATTCAGATAGTTATTGTATCTGTCTGGTCTCATCAGATTCAGATAGTTATTGTATCATGTCTGGTCTCATCAGATTCAGATAGTTAGTTTATCATGTCTGGTCTCATCAGATTCAGATAGTTATTGTGTCGTGTCTGGTCTCTCTCATCAGATTCAGATAGTTATTGTATCATGTCTGGTCTCATCAGATCAGATAGTTAGATCACGGCTGGTCTGGTCTCATAGATTCAGATAGTTATTGTCTGGTCTCATCAGATTCAGATAGTTATTGTGTCGTGTCTGGTCTCTCTCATCAGATTCAGATAGTTATTGTATCATGTCTGGTCTCATCAGATTCAGATAGTTAGTGTATCATGTCTGGTCTCATCAGATTCAGATAGTTATTGTATCACGTCTGGTCTCTCTCATCAGATTCAGATAGTTATTGTCTGGTCTCATCAGATTCAGATAGTTATTGTATCACGTCTGGTCTCTCTCATCAGATTCAGATAGTTATTGTATCACGTCTGGTCTGTCTCATCAGATTCAGATAGTTATTGTATCACGTCTGGTCTCTCTCATCAGATTCAGATAGTTATCATGTCTGTCTCATGATTCTAGTTATTGTATCTGGTCTCATCAGATTCAGATAGTTGTATCATGTCTGGTCTGTCTCATCAGATTCATGGCTGGTCTCATCAGATTCAGATAGTTATTGTATCATGTCTGGTCTGGTCTCATCAGATTCAGATAGTTATTGTATCTGGTCTGGTCTCATCAGATTCAGATAGTTATTGTATCAGGTCTGGTCTGTCTCATCAGATTCAGATAGTTATTGTATGTCTGGTCTCATCAGATTCAGATAGTTATTGTATCAGGTCTGGTCTCATCAGATTCAGATAGTTATTGTATCACGTCTGGTCTGTCTCATCAGATTCAGATAGTTATTGTCTGGTCTCATCAGATTCAGATAGTTATTGTATCATGTCTGGTCTCTCTCATCAGATTCAGATAGTTATTGTATCATAGTTATTGTCTGGTCTCATCAGATTCAGATAGTTATTGTATCATGTCTGGTCTGTCTCATCAGATTCAGATAGTTATTGTATCATGTCTGGTCTCATCAGATTCAGATAGTTATTGTATCACGTCTGGTCTCTCTCATCAGATTCAGATAGTTATTGTATCATGTCTGGTCTGTCTCATCAGATTCAGATAGTTATTGTATCACGTCTGGTCTGTCTCATCAGATTCAGATAGTTATTGTCTGGTCTCATCAGATTCAGATAGTTATTGTATCACGTCTGGTCTCATCAGATTCAGATAGTTATTGTCTGGTGGTCTCATCAGATTCAGATAGTTATTGTATCATGTCTGGTCTCATCAGATTCAGATAGTTATTGTCTGGTCTCATCAGATTCAGATAGTTATTGTATCACGTCTGGTCTCATCAGATTCAGATAGTTATTGTATCACGTCTGGTCTGTCTCATCAGATTCAGATAGTTATTGTCTGGTCTCATCAGATTCAGATAGTTATTGTATCATGTCTGGTCTCTCTCATCAGATTCAGATAGTTATTGTATCACGTCTGGTCTCTCAGATTCAGATAGTTATTGTATCACGTCTGGTCTCTCTCATCAGATTCAGATAGTTATTGTATCACGTCTGGTCTGTCTCATCAGATTCAGATAGTTATTGTATCACGTCTGGTCTCATCAGATTCAGATAGTTATTGTATCACGTCTGGTCTGTCTCATCAGATTCAGATAGTTATTGTATCAGGTCTGGTCTCTCATCAGATTCAGATAGTTATTGTATCACGTCTGGTCTCTCTCATCAGATTCAGATAGTTATTGTATCACGTCTGGTCTCATCAGATTCAGATAGTTATTTGTATCAGATAGTCTGGTCTGTCTCATCAGATTCAGATAGTTATTGTCTGGTCTCATCAGATTCAGATAGTTATTGTATCATGGTCTGGTCTCTCTCATCAGATTCAGATAGTTATTGTTGTCATCAGATTCAGATAGTTATTGTATCACGTCTGGTCTGGTCTCATCAGATTCAGATAGTTATTGTATCACGGTCTGGTCTGTCTCATCAGATTCAGATAGTTATTGTATCACGTCTGGTCTCATCAGATTCAGATAGTTATTGTATCAGGTCTGGTCTCTCATCAGATTCAGATAGTTATTGTATCAGGTCTGGTCTGGTCTCATCAGATTCAGATAGTTATTGTATCACGTCTGGTCTGTCTCATCAGATTCAGATAGTTATTGTATCACGTCTGGTCTGGTCTCATCAGATTCAGATAGTTATTGTATCAGGTCTGGTCTGTCTCATCAGATTCAGATAGTTATTGTATCATCTGGTCTCATCAGATTCAGATAGTTATTGTATTGTCTGGTCTGTCTCATCAGATTCAGATAGTTATTGTATCACGTCTGGGTCTCATCAGATTCAGATAGTTATTGTATCAGATTCTGGTCTCATCAGATTCAGATAGTTATTGTATCAGGTCTGGTCTCATCAGATTCAGATAGTTATTGTATCACGTCTGGTCTCTCATCAGATTCAGATAGTTATTGTATCATTGTCTGGTCTGTCTCATCAGATTCAGATAGTTATCTGGTCTCATCAGATTCAGATGGTCTGTCTCTCATCAGATTCAGATAGTTATTGTATCATGTCTGGTCTCATCAGATTCAGATAGTTATTGTATCATGTCTGGTCTCATCAGATTCAGATAGTTATCAGATTCAGATAGTTATTGTATCACGTCTGGTCTCATCAGATTCAGATAGTTATTGTCTGGTCTGTCTATCAGATTCTGGTCTGGTCTCATCAGATTCAGATAGTTATTGTATCAGGTCTGGTCTCATCAGATTCAGATAGTTATTGTATCACGTCTGGTCTCATCAGATTCAGATAGTTATTGTCTGGTCTCTCTCATCAGATTCAGATAGTTATTGTATCACGTCTGGTCTCTCTCATCAGATTCAGATAGTTATTGTCTGGTCTCATCAGATTCAGATAGTTATTGTATCACGTCTGGTCTCTCTCATCAGATTCAGATAGTTCTGGTCTGGTCTCATCAGATTCAGATAGTTATTGTATCACGTCTGGTCTCTCTCATCAGATTCAGATAGTTATTGTATCACGTCTGGTCTCATCAGATTCAGATAGTTAGTGTATTGTCTGGTCTCATCAGATTCAGATAGTTATTGTATCACGTCTGGTCTCTCATCAGATTCAGATAGTTATTGTATCACGTCTGGTCTCATCAGATTCAGATAGTTATTGTATCATGGCTGGTCTCATCAGATTCAGATAGTTATTGTATCAGGTCTGGTCTCTCTCATCAGATTCAGATAGTTATTGTCTGGTCTCATCAGATTCAGATAGTTATTGTATCACGTCTGGTCTCTCTCATCAGATTCAGATAGTTATTGTATCACGTCTGGTCTGTCTCATCAGATTCAGATAGTTATTGTATCACGTCTGGTCTCTCTCATCAGATTCAGATAGTTATTGTATCATGTCTGGTCTGTCTCATCAGATTCAGATAGTTATTGTATCATGGCTGGTCTCATCAGATTCAGATAGTTATTGTATCATGTCTGGTCTCTCTCATCAGATTCAGATAGTTATTGTATCACGTCTGGTCTCATCAGATTCAGATAGTTATTGTATCAGGTCTGGTCTGTCTCATCAGATTCAGATAGTTATTGTCTGGTCTCATCAGATTCAGATAGTTATTGTATCAGGTCTGGTCTCATCAGATTCAGATAGTTATTGTATCACGTCTGGTCTGTCTCATCAGATTCAGATAGTTATTGTCTGGTCTCATCAGATTCAGATAGTTATTGTATCACGTCTGGTCTCTCTCATCAGATTCAGATAGTTATTGTATCAGGTCTGGTCTCATCAGATTCAGATAGTTATTGTATCACGGCTGGTCTGTCTCATCAGATTCAGATAGTTATTGTATCATGTCTGGTCTGTCTCATCAGATTCAGATAGTTATTGTATCATGTCTGGTCTCATCAGATTCAGATAGTTATTGTATCAGGTCTGTTCTCTCTCATCAGATTCAGATAGTTATTGTATCACGTCTGGTCTCTCTCAGATTCAGATAGTTATTGTATCACGTCTGGTCTCTCTCATCAGATTCAGATAGTTATTGTATCATTCAGTCTGGTCTGTCTCATCAGATTCAGATAGTTATTGTATCACGTCTGGTCTCATCAGATTCAGATAGTTATTGGTCTGGTCTCATCAGATTCAGATAGTTATTGTATCTGGTCTCATCAGATTCAGATAGTTATTGTCAGATAGTTATTATATCACGTCTGGTCTGGTCTCATCAGATTCAGATAGTTATTGTATCATGTCTGGATTCAGATAGTTATTGTATCATGTCTGGTCTCATCAGATTCAGAGTTAGTTCGTGTCTGGTCTCTCTCATCAGATTCAGATAGTTATTGTATTGTCTGGTCTCATCAGATTCTCTCATCAGATAGTTATTGTATCACGTCTGGTCTCTCTCATCAGATTCAGATAGTTATTGTCTGGTCTCATCAGATTCAGATAGTTATTGTATCACGTCTGGTCTCTCTCATCAGATTCAGATAGTTATTGTATCACGTCTGGTCTCTCTCATCAGATAGTTATTGTATCACGTCTGGTCTCTCTCATCAGATTCAGATAGTTATTGTATCACGTCTGGTCTGTCTCATCAGATTCAGATAGTTATTGTATCACGTCTGGTCTCTCTCATCAGATTCAGATAGTTATTGTATCATGTCTGGTCTGTCTCATCAGATTCAGATAGTTATTGTATCATGGCTGGTCTCATCAGATTCAGATAGTTATTGTATCATGTCTGGTCTCTCTCATCAGATTCAGATAGTTATTGTATCACGTCTGGTCTCATCAGATTCAGATAGTTATTGTATCAGGTCTGGTCTGTCTCATCAGATTCAGATAGTTATTGTCTGGTCTCATCAGATTCAGATAGTTATTGTATCAGGTCTGGTCTCATCAGATTCAGATAGTTATTGTATCACGTCTGGTCTGTCTCATCAGATTCAGATAGTTATTGTCTGGTCTCATCAGATTCAGATAGTTATTGTATCACGTCTGGTCTCTCTCATCAGATTCAGATAGTTATTGTATCAGGTCTGGTCTCATCAGATTCAGATAGTTATTGTATCACGGCTGGTCTGTCTCATCAGATTCAGATAGTTATTGTATCATGTCTGGTCTGTCTCATGTCTGGTCATGTTTGTCTCATCAGATTCAGATAGTTATTGTATCAGGTCTGGTCTCATCAGATTCAGATAGTTATTGTATCAGGTCTGGTCTCTCTCATCAGATTCAGATAGTTATTGTATCACGTCTGGTCTCTCTCATCAGATAGTTATTGTATCATCAGATTCTGGTCTGTCTCATCAGATTCAGATAGTTATTGTATCACGGCTGGTCTGTCTCATCAGATTCAGATAGTCTTATTCAGATAGGTCTGTATCACGGCTGGTCTCTCATCAGATTCAGATAGTTATTGTCTGGTCTCATCAGATTCAGATAGTTATTGTATCATCAGATTCTGGTCTGGTCTCATCAGATTCAGATAGTTATTGTATCACGTCTGGTCTCATCAGATTCAGATAGTTATTGTATCATGTCTGGTCTCTCTCATCAGATTCAGATAGTTATTGTATCATGTCTGGTCTCATCAGATTCAGATAGTTATTGTCTGGTCTCATCAGATTCAGATAGTTATTGTATCACGTCTGGTCTCTCTCATCAGATTCAGATAGTTATTGTATCACGTCTGGTCTCATCAGATTCAGATAGTTATTGTATCAGGTCTGGTCTCATCAGATTCAGATAGTTATTGTATCACGTCTGGTCTCTCTCATCAGATTCAGATAGTTATTGTCTGGTCTCTCTCATCAGATAGTTATTGTATCACGTCTGGTCTCTCTCATCAGATTCAGATAGTTATTGTCTGGTCTCATCAGATTCAGATAGTTATTGTATCACGTCTGGTCTCTCTCATCAGATTCAGATAGTTATTGTCTGGTCTCATCAGATTCAGATAGTTATTGTATCACGTCTGGTCTCTCTCATCAGATTCAGATAGTTATTGTATCACGTCTGGTCTCTCTCATCAGATTCAGATAGTTATTGTATCACGTCTGGTCTCATCAGATTCAGATAGTTATTGTATCACGTCTGGTCTCTCATCAGATTCAGATAGTTATTGTATCACGTCTGGTCTCATCAGATTCAGATAGTTATTGTATCATGGCTGGTCTCATCAGATTCAGATAGTTATTGTATCAGGTCTGGTCTCTCTCATCAGATTCAGATAGTTATTGTCTGGTCTCATCAGATTCAGATAGTTATTGTATCAGGTCTGGTCTCTCTCATCAGATTCAGATAGTTATTGTATCACGTCTGGTCTCTCATCAGATTCAGATAGTTATTGTATCACGTCTGGTCTCATCAGATTCAGATAGTTATTGTATCATGGCTGGTCTCTCTCATCAGATTCAGATAGTTATTGTATCATGTCTGGTCTCTCTCATCAGATTCAGATAGTTATTGTCTGGTCTCATCAGATTCAGATAGTTATTGTATCACGGCTGGTCTCTCTCATCAGATTCAGATAGTTATTGTCTGGTCTCATCAGATTCAGATAGTTATTGTATCAGGTCTGGTCTCATCAGATTCAGATAGTTATTATATCAGGTCTGGTCTCATCAGATTCAGATAGTTATTGTCTGGTCTCATCAGATTCAGTAATTGTATCACGGCTGGTCTCTCTCATCAGATTCAGATAGTTATTGTCTGGTCTCATCAGATTCAGATAGTTATTATATCAGGTCTGGTCTCATCAGATTCAGATAGTTATTGTCTGGTCTCATCAGATTCAGATAGTTATTGTCTGGTCTCATCAGATTCAGATAGTTATTATATCAGGTCTGGTCTCATCAGATTCAGATAGTTATTGTCTGGTCTCATCAGATTCAGATAGTTATTGTCTGGTCTCATCAGATTCAGATAGTTATTGTATCACGTCTGGTCTCATCAGATTCAGATAGTTATTATATCAGGTCTGGTCTCTCTCATCAGATTCAGTAATTGTATCATGTCTGAAGTGTTTTTCAGTCTTTTTATTCATTTATTCCATTGTTATTGTACAGATTTGTTTTTCAATCAATACAGGTGTGTCATTAATCCCGCAGTAGGGATTGTCTGTGTTTATCTTATAGGGTTTAAAAGTGTCTTCTCAAAACATTAACACAATACCGGTCGGTTTAGTTTACTACATTCATGTTGATAAAGAACACAATACCGGTCGGATTAGTTCACTAAATTCATGTTGATTAAGAACACAATACCGGTCGGATTAGTTCACTACATGTTGATAAAGAACACAATACCGGTCGGTTTAGTTCACTACATTCATGTTGATTAAGAACACAATACCGGTCGGATTAGTTCACTACATGTTGATAAAGAACACAATACCGGTCGGTTTAGTTCACCACGAGATGTTCAAAACATTCATGTTGATAAAGAACACAATACCGGTCGGTTTAGTTCACCACATTCATGTTGATAAAGAACACAATACCGGTCGGTTTAGTTCACTAGATTCATGTTGATTAAGAACACAATACCGGTCAGATTAGTTCACCACAAGATGTTCAAAACATTCATGTTGATAAAGAACACAATACCGGTCGGTTTAGTTCACTACATTCATGTTGATAAAGAACACAATACCGGTCGGTTTAGTTCACAAGATGTTCAAAACATGTTTATTTATTTTTTTATTATTCCAAAAACCCAAAGTATAAAAGTTTTCCCTCAAAGGTCTGCATCTGTGTAGAAAACAGAGAGCAGTCTGGGATTAATCCATAAAGCATCATCTCATTCATAATTAAAGGAATATAGATTGTCAATGTGCTTTCACATTGGTACTGTATAAAACCACAACTGTATAAAACCACAACTGTATCAGTAACAAAAAGGCTTCATCTTCAAAATATCCTACCGGGTGTTTTCCCCCCCTCTATTCCCTTCATAGTGAGGAGCCCTACTATCCCCTTAGTGCATAGAGAATAGGGCTTCAGATTTGACCCTCGTTCCCCTTAGTGCACTACATAGAGAATAGGGCTTCAGATTTGACCCCTCGTTCCCTTAGTGCACTACATAGAGAATAGGGCTTCAGATTTGACCCCTCGTTCCCCTTAGTGCACTACATAGAGAATAGGGCTTCAGATTTGACCCCTCGTTCCCCTTAGTGCACTACATAGAGAATAGGGCTTCAGATTTGACCCCTCGTTCCCCTTAGTGCACTACATAGAGAATAGGGCTTCAGATTTGACCCCTACTATCCCCTTAGTGCACTACATAGAGAATAGGGCTTCAGATTTGACCCCTACTATCCCCTTAGTGCACTACATAGAGAATAGGGCTTCAGACTATCCTATCAGAGCAGTGTATTAAACTATCCTATCAGACTACCCTATCAGAGCAGTGTATTAAACTATCCTATCAGAGCAGTGTATTAAACTATCCTATCAGAGCAGTGTATTAAACTATCCTATCAGAGCAGTGTATTAAACTACCCTATCAGAGCAGTGTATTAAACTATCCTATCAGACTATCCTATCAGAGCAGTGTATTAAACTACCCTATCAGAGCAGTGTATTAAACTATCCTATCAGACTATCCTATCAGAGCAGTGTATTAAACTATCCTATCAGAGCAGTGTATTAAACTACCCTATCAGAGCAGTGTATAAAACTATCCTATCAGAGCAGTGTATTAAACTATCCTATCAGACTATCCTATCGGAGCAGTGTATTAAACTATCCTATCAGAGCAGTGTATTAAACTACCCTATCAGACTATCCTATCAGAGCAGTGTATTAAACTATCCTATCAGAGCAGTGTATTAAACTACCCTATCAGACTATCCTATCAGAGCAGTGTATTAAACTATCCTATCAGAGCAGTGTATTAAACTATCCTATCAGACTATCCTATCAGAGCAGTGCATTAAACTATCCTATCAGAGCAGTGTATTAAACTATCCTATCAGACTATCCTATCAGAGCAGTGTATTAAACTATCCTATCAGAGCAGTGTATTAAACTACCCTATCAGACTATCCTATCAGAGCAGTGTATTAAACTATCCTATCAGAGCAGTGTATTAAACTATCCTATCAGACTATCCTATCAGAGCAGTGTATTAAACTACCCTATCAGAGCAGTGTATTAAACTATCCTATCAGAGCAGTGTATTAAACTACCCTATCAGACTATCCTATCAGAGCAGTGTATTAAACTATCCTATCAGACTATCCTATCAGAGCAGTGTATTAAACTATCCTATCAGAGCAGTGTATTAAACTACCCTATCAGAGCAGTGTATTAAACTATCCTATCAGACTATCCTATCAGAGCAGTGTATTAAACTACCCTATCAGAGCAGTGTAGTTATTAAAACTATCCTATCAGAGCAGTGTATTAAACTATCCTATCAGAGCAGTGTATTAAACTATCCTATCAGAGCAGTGTATTAAACTATCCTATCAGAGCAGTGTATTAAACTACCCTATCAGAGCAGTGTATTAAACTATCCTATCAGAGCAGTGTATTAAACTACCCTATCAGACTATCCTATCAGAGCAGTGTATTAAACTATCCTATCAGAGCAGTGTATTAAACTATCCTATCAGAGCAGTGTATTAAACTATCCTATCAGAGCAGTGTATTAAACTACCCTATCAGACTACCCTATCAGAGCAGTGTATTAAACTATCCTATCAGACTACCCTATCAGAGCAGTGTATTAAACTATCCTATCAGAGCAGTGTATTAAACTATCCTATCAGACTACCCTATCAGAGCAGTGTATTAAACTATCCTATCAGAGCAGTGTATTAAACTACTGGTCCCTATCAGAGCAGTGTATTAAACTATCCTATCAGACTATCCTACCAGAGCAGTGTATTAAACTAACCTATCAGAGCAGTGTATTAAACTATCCTATCAGAGCAGTGTATTAAACTATCCTATCAGAGCAGTGTATTAAACTACCCTATCAGACTATCCTATCAGAGCAGTGTATTAAACTATCCTATCAGAGCAGGTGAAAGTTAAAAACAGTTCATCTTGTAAGTTACGAGTAAAACATTTACAGCATTTAAAAAGCTTTTGTCTTGGAGTGTACCAGTCCGTCTCTGAATATTCATGAGGCAGTCATTCAACAGTCCATCTCTGAATATTCATGAGGCAGTCATTCAACAGTCCGTCTCTGAATATTCATGAGGCAGTCATTCAACAGTCTGTCTCAGAATATTCATGAGGCAGTCATTCAACAGTCTGTCTCTGAATATTCATGAGGCAGTTATTCAACAGTCCGTCTCTGAATATTCATGAGGCAGTCATACAACAGTCTGTCTCTGAATATTCATGAGGCAGTCATTCAACAGTCCGTCTCTGAATATTCATGAGGCAGTCATTCAACAGTCTGTCTCTAAATATTCATGAGGCAGTCATTCCGGCTCTACTACAAGAAGTGAATTTACACTTTGAAATTGGAGTCATTTAGCAGACACTCTTATCCACAGCAACGTACAGAAGCCAGTGTGGTTAGGTGCCTTGCTCAAGTGCACATTAGCAGATTTTCACTTTAGTCGGCTGGGGGATTTGAACCAGCGACCTATCCTGTGTGTGTGTGTGTTATTTAACAGTGGGGGGCAGGTAGTAGGGTTGGAAAAGTCTCTCGTGTGAACAGCTGCTGAGCGCTGTGTGTGTGTGTAGCAGTAACCGCGGGAACCGGGAGGTGAAGTAACTAACGAAGCCTTCAGGCACCTCCCCTAACGTCTCCTGGACCTCCGATGGCAACTCGTGGTAGTGGTGCTTCTACAGACACGGAAACACACAGAGAGAACAGGAGGGAGAGGGAGAGGGAGAGATGAAGACAGAGAGAGAGATGAAGACAGAGAGATAGATGAAGAGAGGGAGAGACAGGAAGAGAGAGAGATGAAGACAGGGAGAGCCAGGAAGAGAGAGAGAGAGAGAGACAGGAAGAGAGAGGGAGAGAGAGACAGGAAGAGAGGGAGAGACAGGGAGAGAGAGACAGGAAGAGAGGGAGAGACAGGAAGAGAGAGAGACAGGAAGAGAGAGAGACACAGGAAGAGAGAGGGAGAGAGAGACAGGAAGAGAGAGGGAGAGACAGGAAGAGAGAAGGAGAGACAGAGAGAGAGAGAGAGAGAGAGAGAGAGGGAAGAAAGGGAAAGATAGGAAGAGAGAGACAGGAAGGGAGAGAGAGGGGGAGAGACAGGAAGAGAAACAGGAAGTTCAACACTATCCTCCAACCATTTCAACATTTACCACCACTATAACACATTTTTGGCCTGAAAAAAAGCAGCATGTTTCCCTCATTCCTCATGTCTCCTGTGTGAACAGGTGTATACACGAAGCACATAAAACATTAAGAACACCTTCCTAATATTGAGTTGCCCACCCCCTCTAGCCCTTTTACCCTGAGAACAACCTCAATTCGCTGGGGCATGGACTCTATAAGGTGTTGAAAGCCAAAGTGACATCAATAAGGGATCATAGCTTTCACCTGGATTCACCTGGTCAGTCTGTGTCATGGAAATCATTCTTAATGTTTTGTATCTACTCAGTGTATACTATACTATATATAACAGTATATATGTTTTATATTCTCAGTGTATACTATACTATACTATATATAACAGTATATATGTTTTGTATACTCAGTGTATACTAGACTATACTATATATAACAGTATATATGTTTTGTATACTCAGTGTATACTATATATAACAGTATATATGTTTTGTATCTACTCATTGTATACTATACTATATATAACAGTATATATGTTTTATATTCTCAGTGTATACTATACTATACTATATATAACAGTATATATGTTTTGTATACTGGCCATGCTGCTGCTCCAGTTTCAACTGGCCTGGGCCCTCATGTCCCAGGACTACCTGACAGTGTATCCACTAGACTATACTATATATAACAGTATATATGAACATTTTTATATTCTCAGTGTATACTATACTATACTATATATAACAGTATATATGTTTTGTATACTCAGTGTATACTAGACTATACTATATATAACAGTATATATGTTTTGTTATAATACCCAACAGTATATATAGCCCGTATATATGTTCCTCTCTATATAACAGCTTTTATATATGTTTTGTATCTACTCATTGATATACTATACTATATATAACAGTATATATGTTTTGTATCTACTCAGTGTATACTATACTATATATAACAGTATATATGTTTTATATTCTCAGTGTATACTATACTATACTATATATAACAGTATATATGTTTTGTATACTCAGTGTATACTAGACTATACTATATATAACAGTATATATGTTTTATATTCTCAGTGTATACTATACTATACTATATATAACAGTATATATGTTTTGTATACTCAGTGTATACTAGACTATACTATATATAACAGTATATATGTTTTGTATACTCAGTGTATACTATATATAACAGTATATATGTTTTGTATCTACTCATTGTATACTATACTATATATAACAGTATATATGTTTTGTATCTACTCAGTGTATACTATACTATACTATATATAACAGTATATATGTTTTGTATACTCAGTGTATACTATATATAACAGTATATATGTTTTATATTCTCAGTGTATACTATACTATACTATATATAACAGTATATATGTTTTATATTCTCAGTGTATACTATACTATATATAACAGTATATATGTTTTGTATACTCAGTGTATACTAGACTATACTATATATAACAGTATATATGTTTTGTATACTCAGTGTATACTATATATAACAGTATATATGTTTTGTATCTACTCATTGTATACTATGCTATATATAACAGTATATATGTTTTGTATACTCAGTGTATACTATACTATACTATATATAACAGTATATATGTTTTGTATACTCAGTGTATACTATACTATACTATATATAACAGTATATATGTTTTGTATCTACTCAGTGTATACTATACTATACTATATATAACTGTATATATGTTTTGTATACTCAGTGTATACTATACTATACTATATATAACAGTATATATGTTTTGTATCTACTCAGTGTATACTATACTATACTATATATAACTGTATATATGTTTTGTATACTCAGTGTATACTATACTATACTATATATAACAGTATATATGTTTTGTATCTACTCAGTGTATACTATACTATATATAACAGTATATATGTTTTGTATACTCAGTGTATACTAGACTATACTATATATAACAGTATATATGTTTTATATTCTCAGTGTATACTCAGTGTATACTATATATAACAGTATATATGTTTTGCATCTACTCAGTGTATACTATACTATACTATATATAACAGTATATATGTTTTGTATACTCAGTGTATACTAGACTATACTATATATAACAGTATATATGTTTTGCATCTACTCAGTGTATACTATACTATATATAACAGTATATATGTTTTGTATACTCAGTGTATACTATATATAACCGTATATATGTTTTGTATATACTCAGTGTATACTAGACTATACTATATATAGCAGTATATATGTTTTATATACTCAGTGTATACTATACTATATATAACAGTATATATGTTTTCTATACTCAGTGTATACTATACTATATATAGCAGTATATATGTTTTGTATACTCAGTGTATACTATACTATATATAACAGTATATATGTTTTGTATACTCAGTGTATACTATACTATATATAACAGTATATATGTTTTGTATACTCAGTGTATACTATACTATATATAGCAGTATATATGTTTTACATCTACTCAGTGTATACTAGACTATACTATATATAACAGTATATATGTTTTGTATCTACTCAGTGTATACTAGACTATACTATATATAACAGTATATATGTTTTGTATACTCAGTGTATACTATATAACAGTATATATGTTTTGTATACTCAGTGTATACTATACTATACTATATATAACAGTGTATATGTTTTTATACTCAGTGTATACTATACTATATATAACAGTATATATGTTTTGTATACTCTGTGTATACTATACTATATATAACAGTATATATGTTTTGTATCTACTCAGTGTATACTATACTATACTATATATAACATTATATATGTTTTGTATACTCAGTGTATACTAGACTATACTATATATAACAGTGTATACGTTTTTATACTCAGTGTATACTATACTATATATAACAGTATATATGTTTTGTATACTCAGTGTATACTATACTATATATAACAGTATATATGTTTTGTATCTACTCAGTGTATACTATATATAGCAGTATATATGTTTTGTATCTACTCAGTGTATACTAGACTATACTATATATAACAGTATATATGTTTTGTATACTCAGTGTATACTAGACTATACTATATATAACATTATATATGTTTTGTATACTCAGTGTATACTATATATAACAGTATATATGTTTTGTATCTAGTCAGTGTATACTAGACTATACTATATATAACAGTATATATGTTTTGTATACTCAGTGTATACTATACTATATATAGCAGTATATATGTTTTGCATCTACTCAGTGTATACTAGACTATACTATATATAACAGTATATATGTTTTGTATCTACTCAGTGTATACTAGACTATACTATATATAACAGTATATATGTTTTGTATGCTCAGTGTATACTATATAACAGTATATATGTTTTGTATACTCAGTGTATACTATACTATACTATATATAACAGTGTATATGTTTTTATACTCAGTGTATACTATACTATATATAACAGTATATATGTTTTGTATACTCAGTGTATACTATACTATATATAACAGTATATATGTTTTGTATCTACTCAGTGTATACTATACTATACTATATATAACAGTATATATGTTTTGTATACTCAGTGTATACTAGACTATACTATATATAACAGTGTATACGTTTTTATACTCAGTGTATACTATATTATATATAACAGTATATATGTTTTGTCTACTCAGTGTATACTATACTATATATAACAGTATATATGTTTTGTATCTACTCAGTGTATACTATATATAGCAGTATATATGTTTTGTATCTACTCAGTGTATACTAGACTATACTATATATAACAGTATATATGTTTTGTATACTCAGTGTATACTAGACTATACTATATATAACATTATATATGTTTTGTATACTCAGTGTATACTATATATAACAGTATATATGTTTTGTATCTACTCAGTGTATACTAGACTATACTATATATAACAGTATATATGTTTTGTATACTCAGTGTATACTAGACTATACTATATATAACAGTATATATGTTTTGTATACTCAGTGTATACTATATATAACAGTATATGTTTTGCATCTACTCAGTGTATACTATACTATATATAACAGTATATATGTTTTGTATACTCAGTGTATACTAGACTATACTATATATAACAGTATATATGTTTTGTATACTCAGTGTATACTAGACTATACTATATATAACAGTATATATGTTTTGTATTCTCAGTGTATACTATATATAACAGTATATATGTTTTGTATACTCAGTGTATACTATATATAACAGTATATATGTTTTGTATACTCAGTGTATACTATACTATATATAACAGTACATATGTTTTTTATACTCAGTGTATACTATACTATATATAACAGTACATATGTTTTGTATACTCAGTGTATACTATATATAACCGTATATATGTTTTATCTACTCAGTGTATACTAAACTATATATAACAGTATATATGTTTTGTATACTCAGTGTATACTATACTATACTATATATAACAGTATATAGGTTTTGTATACTCAGTGTATACTATATATAACAGTATATCGGTTTTGTATACTCAGTGTATACTAGACTATACTATATATAACAGTATATATGTTTTGTATACTCAGTGTATACTATACTATATATAACTGTATATATATTTTTTTATACTCAGTGTATACTATACTATTATTATTATTATTATTATTATTACTATACAATATATAACAGTATTAAGGTTTTGTATACTCAGTGTATACTATATATAACAGTATATAGGTTTTGTATACTCAGTGTATACTATACTATACTATATATAATAGTATATCTTGTGCCTTATTTCTCATGGCTTGGAGCATATATATATATATATATATATATATATATATATATATATATATATATATATATATATATATATATATATATATATATATATATATATATATATATATATATATATATGACAGATATACCTTATTTCTCATGGCTCGGAGCAGGTCTCTGACTGAGTTTCCTTTATACGTCCTGAACTTCCTCAGGTCTGGAGAGAAAACACAGAGAGAGAGTTACCTGTCTGAAGTGTTACCTGTCTGGTGTGTGTTACCTGTCTGGTGTGTTACCTGTCTGGTGTGTTACCTGTCTGGTGTGTTACCTGTCTGGTCTGTCTGGTGTGTTACCTGTCTGGTGTGTGTTACCTGTCTGGTGTGTTACCTGTCTGGTGTGTGTTACCTGTCTGGTGTATACAGAGAGAGAGTTACCTGTCTGAAGTGTCTGGTGTGTTACCTGTCAGGTCTGTCTGGTGTGTTACCTGTCTGGTGTGTTACCTGTCTGGTGTGTGTTACCTGTCTGGTGTGTGTTACCTGTATGGTGTGTGTTACCTGTCTGATGTGTTCCCTGTCTGGTGTGTTACCTGTCTGGTATGTTACCTGTCTGGTGTGTTACCTCTCTGGTGTGTTACCTGTCTGAAGTGTTACCTGTCTGTTGTGTTACCTGTCTGGTATGTTACCTGTCTGGTGTGTGTTACACCTGTCTGATGTGTGTTACCTGTCTGATGTGTGTTACCTGTCTGATGTGTGTTACCTGTCTGGTGTGTTACCTGTCTGGTGTGTTACCTGTCTGGTGTGTTACCTGTCTGGTGTGTGTTACCTGTCTGGTGTGTGTTACCTGTCTGGTGTTACCTGTCTGGTGTGTTACCTGTCTGGTGTGTTACCTGTCTGGTGTGTTACCTGTCTGGTGTGTGTTACCTGTCTGGTGTGTGTTACCTGTCTGGTGTGTTACCTGTCTGGTGTGTTACCTGTCTGGTGTGTCACCTGTATGGTGTGTGTTACCTGTATGGTGTGTGTTACCTGTCTGGTGTGTTACCTGTCTGGTGTGTTACCTGTATGGTGTGTTACCTGTCTGGTGTGTTACCTGTCTGGTGTGTTACCTGTCAGGTGTGTTACCTGTCAGGTGTGTTACCTGTCTGGTGTGTTACCTGTCTGGTGTGTTACCTGTCTGCAGAGGAACAGAGATGTGCATTCTCCAGTTGGTTCGTACTACAGCTCTGCCAGCCGTCTCCAGCCTCACCACCATGGTGCTGTCTGTAGGTTCCTTCTCTATACGGTCACTCACATCCTAACAAATCACATTTCAAATCAAATGTATTTAAAGTGCTGTACGGAAACCCAGCCTAAAACCCCAAACAATACAGGTGTAGAAGCACAGTGGCTCGGAAAACCTACGAACTGAAACTACAGTCAAATATCAACATACTAGCCTGATCTATGATGAGGAGTCATTTCATGCTCAATCACACGTTTGTCCCTCCAACAGTTAGTTTTAGGAGAGCTGTGATTATCAGCTGTTGTCAAACGCACAAGGACATGAAGAGAAGACCCTCTAAGATCCTCTATTCTCTATCTAGATTATCAACGGTTAGTTCTAGAAGACCCTCTAAGATCCTCTATTCTCTATCTAGATTCTCAACGGTTAGTTCTAGAAGACCCTCTAAGATCCTCTATTCTCTATCTAGATTCTCAATGGTTAGTTCTAGAAGACCCTCTAAGATCCTCTATTCTCTATCTAGATTCTCAACGGTTAGTTCTAGAAGACCCTCTAAGATCCTCTATTCTCTATCTAGATTCTCAACGGTTAGTTCTAGAAGACTCTCTAAGATTCCCTATTCTCTATCTAGATTCTGAACGGTTAGTTCTAGAAGACTCTCTAAGATTCCCTATTCTTTATCTAGATTCTCAACGTTTAATTCTAGAAGACTCTCTAAGATTCTCAACGTTTAGTTCTAGAAGACTCTCTAAGATTCTCTATCTAGATTCTGAACGGTTAGTTCTAGAAGACTCTCTAAGATTCCATATTCTCTATCTAGATTCTCAACTGTTAGTTCTAGAAGACTCTATCTAGATTCTCAACGGTTAGTTCTAGAAGACTCTCTATCTAGATTCTCAACGGTTAGTTCTAGAAGACTCTCTAAGATTCCCTATTCTCAACATTTAGTTCTAGAAGACTCTCTAAGATTCTCTATCTAGATTCTCAACGTTTAGTACTAGAAGACTCTCTAAGATTCTCTATCTAGATTCTGAATGGTTAGTTCTAGAAGACTCTCTAAGATTCCCTATTCTCTATCTAGATTCTCAACGTTTAATTCTAGAAGACTCTAAGATTATCTAGATTCTCAACGTTTAGTTCTAGAAGACTCTATCTAGATTCTCAACGGTTAGTTCTAGAAGACTCTCAACGGTTAGTTCTAGAAGACCCTCTAAGATTCTCTATCTAGATTCTCAACGGTTAGTTCTAGAAGACCCTCTAAGATTCTCTATCTAGATTCTCAACAGTTAGTTCTAGAAGACTCTCTATCTAGATTCTCAACGGTTAGTTCTAGAAGACCCTCTAAGATCCTCTATTCTCTATCTAGATTCTCAACGGTTAGTTCTAGAAGACTTTCTTCCTCTATTGTGTGTAGCAGAATCTACGAGATGAAGATGGTAGAGGGGTAGAGAGGTAGAGGGGTAGGGAGGTAGAGGGGTAGGGGGTAGAGAGGTAGAGGGGTAGGGAGGTAGAGGGGTAGGGAGGTAGAGGGGTAGAGGGGTAGGGAGGAAGAGCGGTAGAGAGGTAGCGGGGTAGAGGTAGCGGGGTAGAGGTAGAGGGGTAGGGAAGTAGAGGGGTAGAGGTAGAGGGGTAGGGAGGTAGAGGGGTAGAGGGGTAGAGAGGTAGAGGGGTAGAGGTAGCGGGGTAGGGAGGTAGAGGGGTAGAGGTAGAGGGGTACCTGGAAGAACTGAAGTTGCTTATCAGGGCTCCAGAAGAACGGATGTTTAAGAATAGATGAAGTGGAGGGGCGGGACTCTGGATCGCTGTTGATCATTCGCTCTATCAGGTCCCGCGCTATGACGTCATCTGACGGACACAAAACACAGCCAATTAGAGCACAGCTCTCAATCAGAATCACAGAATCTCAAGAGTCTCTAAACGACAGACGACACACACCACAGCCAATTAGAGCACAGCTCTCAATCGGAATCACAGAATCTCAAGAGTCTCTAAACGACAGACGACACACACCACAGCCAATCAGAGCACAGCTCTCACCCACCATGCACGTGTTCCAGGAAGTGTGTGAGGAAGTACTCCCCGGTCAGGATGTTAGCTTGGCGTCGTAGCGTGTCACCAAACGGGTGCTGCCCCCTACTGACCACGTAGTAGAACACACAGCCTGCCGAGAACACGTCCACTGCCTGGTCACAACGGGTCTAGAGAGAGACACAGCATTATTATAGTTAGAACACTGTAGAACACAGGAAGTAGTATTATAGTAGTAGTAGAACACACTAGAGAGAGACACAACATTATTATAGTTAGAACACTGTAGAACACAGGAAGTAGTATTATAGTAGTAGTAGAACACACTAGAGAGAGACACAACATTATTATAGTTAGAACACTGTAGAACACAGGAAGTAGTATTATAGTAGTAGTAGAACACGTCCACCGCCTGGTCACCACGGGTCTAGAGAGAGACACAACATTATTATAGTTAGAACACTGTAGAACACAGGAAGTAGTATTATAGTAGTAGTAGAACACACTAGAGAGAGACACAACATTATTATAGTTAGAACACTGTAGAACACAGGAAGTAGTATTATAGTAGTAGTAGAACACGTCCACTGCCTGGTCACAACGGGTCTAGAGAGAGACACAACATTATTATAGTTAGAACACTGTAGAACACAGGAAGTAGTATTATAGTAGTAGTAGAACACTGTAGAACACAGGAAGTAGTATTATAGTAGTAGTAGAACACTGCAGAGAGAGGAGTAGTATTATAGTAGTAGTAGAACACACTAGAGAGAGGAGTAGTATTATAGTAGTAGTAGAAAACACTAGAGAGAGGAGTAGTATTATAGTAGTAGTAGAACACACTAGAGAGAGGAGTAGTATTATAGTAGTAGTAGAACACACTAGAGAGAGGAGTAGTATTATAGTAGTAGTAGAACACACTAGAGAGAGGAGTAGTATTAAAGTAGTAGTAGAACACAGAGAGAGAGGAGTACTATTATAGTAGTAGTAGAACACACTAGAGAGAGGAGTAGTATTATAGTAGTAGTAGAACACACTAGAGAGAGGAAGTAGTATTATCGTAGTAGTAGAACACACTAGAGAGAGGAAGTAGTATTATAGTAGTAGTAGAACACACTAGAGAGAGGAAGTAGTATTATAGTAGTAGTAGAACACACTAGAGAGGAGTAGTATTATAGTCGTAGTAGAACACACTAGAGAAAGGAAGTAGTAGTATAGTAGTAGTAGAACACACTAGAGAGAGGAGTAGTATTATAGTAGTAGAACCCACTAGAGAGAGGAAGTAGTATTATAGTAGTAGTAGAACACACTAGAGAGAGGAGTAGTATTATAGTAGTAGTAGAACACACTAGAGAGAGAGGAGTAGTATTATAGTAGTAGTAGAACACACTAGAGGAGGAGTAGTATTATAGTAGTAGTAGAACACACTAGAGGAGGAGTAGTATTATAGTAGTAGTAGAACACACTACAGAGAGGATTAGTATTATAGTAGTAGTAGAACACACTAGAGAGAGGAAGTAGTATTATAGTAGTAGTAGAACACACTAGAGAGGAGTAGTATTATAGTAGTAGAACACACTAGAGAGAGGTCCTTCCGTGGTCCTTCTGTAGCTCAGTTGGTAGAGCATGGCGCTTGTAACGCCAGGGTAGTGGGTTCGATTCCCGGGACCACCCATACGTAGAATGTATGCACACATGACTGTAAGTCGCTTTGGATAAAAGCGTCTGCTAAATGGCATATTATAGAGGAAGTAGTATTATAGTAGTAGTAGAACACACTAGAGAGGAGTAGTATTATAGTAGTAGTAGAACACACTAGAGAGAGGAGTAGTATTATAGTAGTAGTAGAACACACTAGAGAGAGGAGTAGTATTATAGTAGTAGTAGAACCCACTAGAGAGGAGTAGTATTATAGTAGTAGTAGAACACACTAGAGGGAGGGTTAGTACTATAGTAGTAGAAGACACTAGAGAGAGGAGTAGTATTATAGTAGTAGTAGAACACACTAGAGAGAGGAGTAGTATTATAGTAGTAGTAGAACACACTAGAGAGAGGAGTAGTATTATAGTAGTAGTAGAACACACTAGAGGAGGAGTAGTATTATAGTAGTAGTAGAACACACTAGAGAGAGGAGTAGTATTATAGTAGTAGTAGAACACACTAGAGAGAGGAGTAGTATTATAGTAGTAGTAGAACCCACTAGAGAGGAGTAGTATTATAGTAGTAGTAGAACACACTAGAGGAGGAGTAGTATTATAGTAGTAGAACACACTAGAGAGAGGAGTAGTATTATAGTAGTAGTAGAACACATTAGAGAGAGGAGTAGTATTATAGTAGTAGTAGAACACACTAGAGGGAGGAGTAGTATTATAGTAGTAGTAGAACACACTAGAGGGAGGAGTAGTATTATAGTAGTAGTAGAACACACTAGAGAGAGGAGTAGTATTATAGTAGTAGAACACACCAGAGAGAGAGGGGTAGTATTATAGTAGTAGTAGAACACACTAGAGAAAGGAAGTAGTATTATAGTAGTAGTAGAACACACTAGAGAGAGGAGTAG